>NC_081168.1:23297309-23317309 GCF_012432095.1 Onychostoma macrolepis | reverse complement strand
AAAATGCAAAAATGTTTATGTGATGATTAAGTTTAGAGGTTGAAAAATATAATTAGCTCAACAGAAAATTATAGAAGTCCTGATAAAGATACAAAACTAAATGTGTGTTTGTTGACCTTAAGCAGTTTGGAGTGCAGCAGAAGAGTGTACGCCGCCTCTGTGTAGTTTTCTCCATCCAAATGAAGATCCCGCAATTTATACAGGTACCTTAGAAACACACACAACAATTACAATTCATTAATAAATATTAATTAAATATAAATAAATACAATATGTTAGAAATACAAATGATCTGATATTATAAACAATACATCAGATCATTTGTATTTCTAATGATCTGATATTTTGAAATATATTTATTCTATATATTTAAAAAAAAAAAAAAAAAAATATATATATATATATATATATATATATATATATATATATATATATATATTTTTTAAATATATTTCTATACGTTGTAATACACACACACACATACATATGTATATATATATATATATATATATATATATATATATATATATATACTGAGACAGAGAAATTATATTACATATATATATTTTATTTTAAAGTATATATTTTTAAATTAATATATTGTATATATATATATATATATATATATATATATATATATATATATATATATATAAAGTGGAGTACGGAAAGTATTCAGACCCCTTAAATTTTTCACTCTTTGTTATATTGCAGCCATTTGCTAAAATCATTTAAGTTCACAGGACGACTGGATTGCAATCGAGGGAAAGATGAATGCGGCCAAGTACAGGGATATCCTGGACGAAAACCTTCTCCAGAGTCCTCAGGACCTCAGACTGGGCCGAAGGTTTAACTTCCAACAAGACAATGACCCTAAGCACACAGCTAAAATAACGAAGGAGTGGCTTCACAACAACTCCGTGACTGTTCTTGAATGGCCCAGCCAGAGCCCTGACTTAAACCCAATTGAGCATCTCTGGAGAGACCTAAAAATGGCTGTCCACCAACGTTTACCATCCAACCTGACAGAACTGGAGAGGATCTGCAAGGAGGAATGGCAGAGGATCCCCAAATCCAGGTGTGAAAAACTTGTTGCGTCTTTCCCAAAAAGACTCATGGCTGTATTAGATCAAAAGGGTGCTTCTACTAAATACTGAGCAAAGGGTCTGAATACTTAGGACCATGTGATATTTCACTTTTTCTTTTTTAATAAATCTGCAAAAATGTCAACAATTCTGTGTTTTTCTGTCAATATGGGGTGCTGTGTGTACATTAATGACGAAAAAAATGAACTTAAATGATTTTAGCAAATGGCTGCAATATAACAAAGAGTGAAAAATTTAAGGGGGTCTGAATACTTTCCGTACCCACTGTATATTACAATATATTAATTAAAAAAATATATACTTTTATGTAATATAATTTCTCCGTCTCAGTATTCACTTCTCTCAGATCACAACAAATGGTTTCTATATTTACCACAAGGAGGCAGTATTACATAAAGCCAGTAGGCTGATGTTAAAATGATTTTACCAAGGTTAACGAGTGTTAAGGTAAGTACTACATGAAGCAGAGAGCCTAAACTCCTGAAGTGTGATAAAATCACAGTAAGGTATGCCTTTTCTCTTATAAATGTATTTTAACAGAAATATGATAAAATAAACCAATATTCAATTCTTGATTTTTATATTTACAAACAGCAATAAATGCAATAATTCTTACAATGATTAGTATTGATATTGTACTGTACTGAATATTGTGTATTGTATTGTACAGTACATTATAAATACATATTCTATTCTTCCACCAAGCCATCAAGAATCAAGTTCATTATTCTTACTGTGAAATTATAGATTCAAACTGGTGCAAAACCGATGTGCATCATGATTTCACATTATTGTCTAATAATTATTGTCATTTTCATAATATCTCAGTCCTTCTCTCTCATTTCACAGGTCAAAGGTAATGATGAAAATAAAATGAGGTTAGAAATAAACTAGACGATCTCCGTTTGTCATTCATTAAAGCTCCAGGACGCAACACATAACTTGATCACGTTTATTGTCAATAACAAACATCTGAATCAGATGCGTTCATTCATCTCACTCTGACGATCAGAGAATTCGGTCACGTTTGGCCCTGCAGAACGCCTCTCTGCAGACACATGCTCATTTATGTTTAATGTGCCTGTAAGGTAGCAGTATGTCAAACACGGACGGCGTCTCGCTTTGTCCCTCGTTCTGTCCGTCCGTTTCTGTGCTTGGATGCTTATCCTTTGGATTTTGACATTAATTCAGCAAGACCAAGATAATCTCCTGTCAGATTACACAACCAACACACACACACACACACACACACACACACTTACAATCACAGTCACAAACACAGTTAATATGGAAATTACCTGATGTACATCCCCTCACGGTTAATGTCCTTGTAGAAATTCTGCAAAGCAATGAAACGCAAACGTTAACTTTGAACCTCTGTGTTGACGTTTCTCTGAAGATGAGAGCGTTTTGTGTTTTTTGGGAGCTTCTGATATGTAATGCAAAATTATGATGATGGATTTCTCAAGCTTTTAAATGTGACGCACACACTGATATGATGCTTATTTATAGTTTATTCAGTTATTTCCAGTCTGACAGATTGAAGTTGACCGTTCTGACCGTTACAAAGCCAGCAGAAGAAATTCAAATGTCTTAATATTATATGCAGAAGAGGAGTTAAAGATCTTGTTGTATTACACAAGGTTTAATTTGTTAATCGTGCGTGTGTGTATGTTCATTTAAAGGAAATATTCTGTCTGGACTTTGCATATGAAGCATCTAAAGAGGATGAAAGCTGACAGATTCATCATAGCAAGAAAATGAACTTGACGGCTGAACTCTAATTTAAAACATAAGGTCATGTGGGAATCACTTCACAACACTTCTGAACATATTTTCCTCAAAAGCTTGGGTCCGTCCTTAATTGGTTGTGTTTCCATCAATTTAATTTATGCATAAAAATGAATATAAAGGGAATAAGGCAACGTTTCCATCCCATGTGTTCATGGAAACAAAACTGGGTAAAATAGAAAAGGAAATGGAAGTTGTATCTAGGGAACAAACTGTGGATCTTTTATTAAATGTAATAAATGACTTGTGGTTTAGAGCCACAGACAGAAATTTACAACAAAGTTGAGTAAATTATTCAATAACATGACTTGTTGATCCAAGTCACCTGACATTTTTGATGTGCATCTTGAAATTTATTCGGTTATTGTTTTAAATATATGGTTGAAAACGTATTTGTTTTATTATCACACAGGTGAAAACCGTAACTCTGATCATTTAAAGTGACAGGACATCCTTCCTAAAGTATTAACGAGTTACACTGTGAAGTTTAATAGTGTCAGGTGTTTATTTAACAGAATTATTGAAGCTTTCCTCAGCAAACACCAACAATTAAACAAGTCCACTGGAAGTGTCATAAATAATCAGTTATTTTACTTTAGAATATTATTATTATTATTTTTAAATGTTTAAGTTAAGTCTCTTATGTTCATGCACCATGGCTGAATTTATTTGATCAAAATACAGTATATTGTGAAATATTACAACCATTTAAAAAAACAATTTTCTATTTTTTATTACTAATTTTCTACTTTAAAATGTAATATATTTCTGTGTTTGCTGAGAAGACTGGAGTAATGATGCTGACAATTCAGCTTTGCCTCACAGGAATAAATTATATTTTAAAATATATTTCAATTGAAAACCATTAATTTAAATTATAATAACATTTCACAATATTACTGTTTTAAATGTATTTTTTGATCAATTAAATGCAGCCACGATGAGCAGAAGAGACATCTTTCAAAAACATTCAAAAATATTAATCATGCGCAAACGTTTGACCAGTATTTATGCTATTATATTATTTATTAAAATGTTAAATTGAATTTTATTTTCAGTTTTCATTTGAATTTTTTTGTTTGAGTTTTAATAATATTATGTGCTTTGTCATTTTATTACTTTCAGTTTTTTAGTATTTCTATTTAGCTTTATTATTATTTTATTCTGTTTTTAGCAGTTTTAGAACTTCAACTTATTTTAGTTAGCTGTCAAGGCAGCATTTCTTTTTAAGTTTTTACATTTAAGTGTATCATCTAACATTTTTATTGTATTGTATTGTATTTCAGTTACCAAAACTATTTATAATGCTTTTAGTGAATAACAACTATTTATTATGGGCAGAAGCTGCTTGTAAACCTCCAGATTTTGTGCTGGAATATTAATCTGTGTGTGTGTTAAATAAAATAACCAGTTGGTTCAGAAGTTAAGTTGAACAAGTCGTCTATTTGGGCCCATTAGGAGGCCAACAGCTCAAACTGATCAGACCAGATCGATCAGAAAACCACTTTATGTCTGTGACACACAAAGTGGGCGGGGCTTACCAGAAGATTGACAGTGCAGCTCATGCGGTTGTTTCGGCTGTCATCGCTCATCACTGTGCGGTAGTCAAGGAGTCGCTCGAGGAGGCCGGTCACGAGGGTAACGAAGTGCTGCACCTCGGTCAGCAGCAGAGGGTGTCCCTGAGCGCACTCTAAAAGACTGAAGCAGAACAGCTTTCATGCTTTCAGGAGATTTCAGGAGGATTTGGAGCTTCTTATGGAGTCAAGCCAGCATTATACAAGACCACAGTGTGTGTGTGTGTGTGTGTGTGTGTGTGTGTGTGTGTTCATACATGCTCTGTAGCAGCTCCATGTATCTCTCGTCTCCTCCACCCCCTTCCACTTCATGATCCAACTTCAGGATGATCTCGTTCTCAAACTGAGAGGCAGAGAGAGACTTCAATAACAAGTTCAACATTATCAATGTGCATTTGCTAATCTGTGTGTGTGGGCAGCTTTCTCTCTGTTTTTTGAAAAACATTCCAAAATAGCAAGTTGTTGTGATGTCCCGACATAGCAAATATTCACAAACGAAAAAAAGCATCTTATTTCAAAACTAAACATTGATAGGGTTAATCTACAGCAGACCTACACTGACTCATTGAATCTGAGCAGATCTTTACCATTTCAAAAAAATATTTTACCATGTTTAAATCCTTTCCTCAGAATTATGGGAATATTCAATAAGAAAATATATCTTTAATATTTTAAATATATTTTACCATCTTCAAACCCATTTCGTAGAATTACAGAAATATTCAATAGAAATATTTGTGAAAATATTTTAACACATTTTACCACGTTTAAATCCATTTCCCAGAATTAAAGAAATACGTCAGGAAATATTGAATATTATTATTAAAAAGTAAACATTAATACTAAAATTATATTAAAATATTGCAAATATTTTTAAATATATTTTACCATCCCTAAATTCATTAAATAGAATTATAGAAATATGTGAAAAATACATTTACATGCATTTTACAATCTTTAAATCCATTACGTAGAATTATAGAAATATTCAATATCCATTAAATCCATTGAATCTATTCCACAGAATTACATAAATATACTGTATGTATACAGTAAAATGTTATCATTAAAATGTTAAAATTAATACATTTTAACATTTTAAACACATTCCTCTGGATTACAGAAATATTCCATAGAATTATTTTAAAATATTTTAATACATTTTACCATGTTTAAATCCATTTCCCAGAAATGTAGACATACTCTAGGAAATATTTGAAAAATATATATATATTTTAACACATTTTATCATGTTTAAATTCATATATGAATATCATGTTTAAATATCATGTTTAAATTTATAAATGATCACTATAAATATTTCATATAATTAAATAAATATATTTTAAACATTTTCCATGTTTAAATTAACTTCCCAGATTCATAAATTAATTAAATTTCTCAGAATCATAAAATATTTGTTTTTGTTTATATTTTAACACATTTTACCATGTTTAAATCTATTTAGAATTATAGTAATATTCCACATATGTATCTAAAAAATGTTTTTAAACATTTACATAGATACCATGTTTAAATCTATTACATGGATTTATATAAATATTCCATATAAATATTTTAAAAAGTATTTTAAGCACATTTACTATCTCATTTGAATAACAATTAAAAAGTTGTTAAATAATTAAAGTACAGTCCCCACAACTGTACACAGTATATACATTTTGGTATGTCAGGTTTTTGCGTAGACCAAAACAACTTATAAAAAGGATTAAATAATGTGTTATCTGCATGTAAAAATGCTGAGTTTAGCTTATATTAAGAACAAGAGAAGTCAAAGTGATGTCATGATATAAAAACAGATGTGTGTGTGTTTGAACCTTCTTGAAGTGCCCAGAGTGGTTGTGTTCACACTGCATCATGTCAAAGAATATGGGGATGGTTGCTCTCCGCAGCTCTTCCTCTGGGATGAGTGTCATCTCCAGGATGGGACCCACCATCCCGGGAATGAAACAGATCTTATTCTTACCGAGCTTGTACCACATGTCTCTGATAGCAAAACCAATCAGCCGTCTCATGTCTCCATATCTGAATGAAAGCAAGCAAGCAAGCATATTTATGCATATTTCATTTCTTTGACTATAGTTGTGAAAGCCAGATAGGGTTCAACTGTGAGCAGTTGCAGCTGGTTTAACTGGAATGTTTCTGGTTTAAGACTCACTTGGCCAGAATCTTGGTCCTTTTGGTGGGAGAGAAATGCTGCAACTGCAAAGACTCCTGGGTAATAAACGCCACAGCCAAATGGAAGTAATTATTCCATAACTACAGGAGAGAGACAGAAATCATGATAAGATGACATTGGGGTGAAATATATGAGATAATATGAGGGCTATTAACACTAATTGAATCTGAACTTGATCAAGCTCATTTAAGACACACACACACGCACTGACCTGCACTTCAAAGCTGTTGTTGTCAAGGAACTTGTGGTTCATGGTGTCGGCGTATGTGTTGATTGCTTGGAGAAACACCCTGATTGGATGAACATACCAGGGTTATAATAGTTAACCAAATCTTAAAGGGTTAGTTCACCCAAAAATGAAAATTAGCCCATGTTTTACTCACCCTCAAGGTATCCTAGGTGTACATGACTTTCTTCTTTCAGACAAATCCAATCACAGTTATATTAAAAATTTTCCTTGCCCTTCCAAGGTTTAAAATGGCAGTGGGCAGGTGTTTTTTATTTTTTCAACAGTCCAAAAGAAGTCCAATAAAGCATATCCATCCATAATAAAACATGCCTCACGCGGTACTGGGGGGTGAATAAAGGCCTCCTGTAGCGAATTGATGCATTACTTTAAGAAAAATATCTATATTTGAAAAGTTATAAACACTTTTCTCTCACTTCTGCTAACTGCCATAGGCAGAAGCCGTTCCAGGTGGATGATGTAGGACATATGAGTTGCGCACTGTTGAAAAAAAAAAACACCCACCTACTGCCATTATAAAGTTTGGAAGAGCAAGGACAATTTTTAATATAACTCCGAAATGGTCCGTCTGAAAGAAGAAAGTAATATTCGCCTAGCATGCTTTGAGGGTGAGTAAAACATGGGCTAATTTGGGTGAACTAACCCTTTAATACATAAAAAACAGTACTTGAAACAAAATAAGAAATACTAAACCAACAAACTAAAACTAAACTTGAAATTGAATTATGTAAAAAAGAAAAGTGTCAGATTTAGAGAAATATTCTAGAGAAATACTGAATGAACATGCCATTGCTATTATAGATAGATGAAACTTAAAATATAAGAAGACATTTTCTTTATCTAAATAAAAATACAAGTATATAAAAATGCATATTTCAGATAATTGACTAAGCAACATTTCTTATTTTCATTTAGTTTAATTTGATGTACTCAAACTAAAATGAAAAAATTATTAAAAACTACTGTACTGTATATAGACATAAAAAAACTTGATAAAACAATTACATTAAATTTAAAACGAAAATGGAAATTTAAAGTAAACAAATGTAAAATATATTAATAAAAACTATAATAATATCTCAACAATACTAAAATAACACTGCAACACAGTGTTATTTATATATATATAATATATTTTGAAACAAAATATATTAATCTACAAATGACATCAAACTAAATATTTGGATACTTGATTGGATATTTTCTTATTGAGTCATTATTGAGTGTTTGAATCAGCTGTATTTTTAATGGATGTCTTCATTCTCAACACCAGATCTATTGTTTTATCATTTTCAGATCATATAAACCTCATAATGCTTGTAGTAGATGTAGTAAGTGAGCATCAACTGTAAGTGTAAGTGTCAAGTTTGTGCAACTTTATTCACAATACGTGATGACTGATTTAGTACTATCCTATCGAACAACATTTTTAAGGATATTTTAAGTGTCCAATTGCTGTTTTTGCTAACAGTATCTGATGATCAGCAGGGTCACAGATGAACTTTAAACTGTGATATTGAATTCCAGGAAATATACTGAGGTCAATAAAACACAATATGCTGCCACTGTCTGCTGCCATTAACAGTAACACACACACCCATGTTGGTACTGGTTTACAGGGACTCTCCATAGGGGTAATGGTTTTATACCGTTCAAACTATATGTGCTATTGCCCTACACCAACCCTACAGCTAAACCTACCCCTTACAGGAAACTTTGTGCATTTTTAGATTTTCAAAAAGACACCATTTAGTATGTTTTTTAAAGCCTTTTGAATTACGGGGACATAGGCAGTGTCCTCATAAACCACCTTCAAATTGTAATACCTCTGTCATACCCATGTCATTAAACAAATTTGTGTCCCCGTAAACCACAAATACCAACCCACACACACTAAACACCAGCAATCCATATATTACTGTAGTTTCTCTCTTTCTCCTCTGTCTCTGAGTCTGCAGGTTTATTCCTCTGTAAATCTCTCCTTCTCTCTCATTGGCCTCTTGTTTGAAGTGTAATCAATGTTAACATAGTGTTTGTGCTGCTGAAGACTCTGAGACTGACAGTGGATGTTACTGTGGATCGTCTCAGGAGCACTGCTGTGTGTGTATGTGTGTGTGTGCATTTTTGTGACATATGAGGACACAAATTTGTATAATGACATAGGTATTACAAGGAGAAGGTGACTTATGTGTCCATTTTTCAAAAGGCTTATAAATCATACAGAATGAGTTTAAAAAAAAAAAAAAAAAGTAAAAATGCACAAAGTTTCTTGTAAAGGGTAGGTTTAGGTGTAGGGCGATAGAAAATACGGTCTGCACAGTATAAAAACCATTATGCCTATGGAATGTCCCCACAATTCACAAAAACAAAAGTGTGTGTGTGTGTGTGTGTGTGTGTGTTTCTTTGCTCTCACCGGTTTTGCACCATGATCATAGTGACCCAGTCAGACGGGTAGACATGTTTACCAATCAGATCCTTAAACAACAGAAACGTCTCCATCAGGAAGTCCTACAAGAACACAAACACAAAATTATTAACTGCTGAATCAGTCAGACAGACAGACAGACAGACAGACAGACAGATAGACAGACAGACAGACAGACAGACAGACAGACAGACAGACAGACAGACAGACAGACAGACAGACAGACAGACAGACAGACAGACAGACAGACAGACAGACAGACAGACAGACAGACAGACAGACAGACAGACAGATAGATAGATAGATAGATAGATAGATAGATAGATAGATAGATAGATAGATAGATAGATAGATAGATAGATAGATAGATAGATAGATAGATAGATAGAGATATTGACAGACAGACAGATAGACAGACAGACAGACAGACAGATAGATAGATAGATAGATAGATAGATAGATAGATAGATAGATGACAGACAGACAGATAGATAGATAGATAGATAGATAGATAGATAGATAGACAGATAGATAGATATTAATGATAGCCAGACAGACAGATAGATTAATGATAGACAGACAGACAGACAGACAGACAGACAGACAGACAGACAGACAGACAGACAGACAGACAGACAGACAGACAGACAGACAGACAGACAGACAGACAGACAGACAGACAGACAGACAGATAGATAGATAGATAGATAGATAGATAGATAGATAGATAGATAGATAGATAGATAGACGTACAGACAGATAGATGACAGACAGACAGACGGATGGATGGATGGACAGCGTTAGATACAGAACAAAAGAACAACAGAACAATGGAATGATAGAACGATAGATAAAACATTAGTATCTCACCACTAGGTCTGTGGTCCCGCTGAAGGTCTCTATGTAGCGTGAATAGTGTCTGTCGTCCATCTGACTGAGAATAGCCGTCATACAGGCCACCACACGAGACTAGAGCGACACAGAGACACAGACAGAGCCCAGGATCAAATCTCTACTTCAACAACAACAAACGCAGAAGTCCTCAAAGTCCTGACGCTCTGATTCAGCTGACGGGACGGAAGATGATGAACAACATTTCAGATAGTTTGGAGAATCTTTCAATCATTCACATCGACGTTCAATTTCCCCTCCACCTCCACTCTGCATGTGCCTTCCTTCCCTCGCTCTCTCTCTCTCTCTCTCTGATCAGATGATAAATGATACAGGCAGAGAGGAAAAGTGATGGATGACGGACGGATGTATGCAGACGGAGAGGTGAGAGCCATCACTCACACAGACCTCACAATCCTGACTGTATGCCGCTGTTAAAATGTGTGTGAATATGAATGAAATGAAGTGTGCAGTTTATTCTGTCACACAGACCTAAAGTAAAACAGTATAAATACTGAAAGAAAAATGAACTTTGCATCCCATGAAGGACTGTGATGTAACCGAATCAAAAACAGTGGTACAATATTAAAATATGTGCATACTTGCTGATTATATTCATAAAATCTGTTCAAAAGTTTAGGGTCAGTAAGATTTTTAAAAGCTTTTGAACAATACAGTAAAAATTGTGAAATATTATAATTTAAAATCACTGTTTCCTAGTGTAATATATTTTAAAATATAATTTATTCCTGTGATGCAAAGCTGAATTTTCAGCATCATTACTCCAGTCTTCAGTGTCACATGATCCATCAGAAATCTGTCTGATATGCTGATTTGCTGCTCAAGAAACATGTATTATTATTATTATTAATATTATTTAAAAAACTAAAATCTTTTATAATTTTACAAATGTCTTTTTAATGCATCCTTGCTGAATAAAAAGTATAATTTTTTAAATTAAAAATTGTACTAACCCCAAACTTTTGAATAATACAGTATTTGAAGTTTATTGCAAAATATTCTGATATACACCAGTAGTTTGAAAGTGTATTTGACTCAATTATGGCGTCTGCCATGCATCATATGAGAATTATGCTCTATAGAAAGTCAAACCACCCAGAATGACTCCATAAATGACCCTGGAATACACCAGAAAATACATTAACACTGAAAAAATGACTTGTTTCTCCTTTAAGACAGAAGAACTTGTGAAAACTTATGTGATAAAGCCAGCAGACAGACACAGGACTCATCAAAAGGGAAGCATTTCAAACGATTGTGCTGAGACAGACGCCACTGATGTACCCATCAGCTGTTTAAAGAGCTCTGAGATCCGGCCTACTGCTGGAAATATGCTGATCACACACGCCTCTATTGCTTTAAACCGTCTGTGTGTGTGTGTGTGTGTGTGTGTGAGGTGAGATTTCTCTCTAGTGAGTGCTATACGTCTCACTGCTGTCTGTCTGCAGCCTGACAAACAAAGACAGAATGACAGTAAAACAGACACACATCAGCTCTGCTCACCAATACACAAAATACACATTCACTGAAACCCAGTGAGCTGCTTAGCTAGACAGGGACCCGTTCCAAATCAGACAACAAACTTACAAAGACTTGACTATCAGCATAAAGTCTGGTCCATTTTGCAGCTTATGCTCTCGGCGGGTTCATAAGCGCTGAAGACCTGGAGCTGACGTCTCAAAAAACGTTGAAGCAAATTTACAAATATTTGAAAGTTAAATTAAATTAAGTCTAAACAACTACATTCTGACCTAAAAACGGCTTAAAACTACATTTCGTGACACAAAAACAGTAGTATATGCATAATCATAGTGGATTTGGCCATCAACCATGACACTCGCTGTGAGAAATACTTCAAGTGGAGTGATACAAATGGTGAAACGGTTGGAGTTCTGTTATCACTAGAATATCACACACCTCTCAGCCAATCGGATTCGAGGACCAGAAATAACTGCTGTATATATAATTAATATAATATAATATAATATAATATAATATAATATAATATAATATAATATAATATAATATAATATAATATAATATAATATAATATAATATAATATAATATAATATAATATAATATAATATAATATAATATTTTATATATATATTATCAAAACAAAAAACAGTCCTTTTGTCAACTTTATCTGTCGTCTTAGGACAAATCTGTCCCTGAAGTACAGCTAAGTAAATCCACACAGACAGAAAGTCACACAATCACCCAAAGGCAGAGAAAAGGACACAGTGTTTGATGAAAATCTACAGCCAACAAAGGAGTTTCACACTCTCACACACACACACACACACACACACACACACACAGAGGCAGGCAGCGGTAGAGGTGTAATCTGTGTTATGTAATAAATCTAATTAAATAGAGCGGTGTCATCTATAAGGACAGATGGCTCACTCTGCCAAATGAAAATAAAACCACGCACACATGAGTCATGAATATCCCTTCATCCTGATTCCAGCATTGCACCTGTTCAAACATCTCTTATCTCTTCCGATCTGTTTCCTGTTTCCTTCGTTATTCATTGAGAACGTAATTCATACCGACTCGCATCATTTAATATCTCTGCTAAAATATTCATTTGATTTTCAGTGGCTTTTAGACAGAAACGGGTCAAAGTTTGAGAAATCAAAACCAGAAGTAATATGTATGTAAGAAAATCATGAAGTTTAATTTTATGAAATAACATGAACACTACAGTATTTTCTCATTTATAATTAAGATTCTTTACATATATATATATATATATATATATATATATATATATATATATATATATATATATACACACATATATACACACATATATACACACAAACACAAAATAATTAAACAGCAAGTTTATGTAGATTAGTATTATTTATATGAATTCCGTAATATAAAGTCTTACCAAACAGTGATTTTTTTTCATTTCTAATTTACTTTATATATTATATTTACCTATACTTGTTACTCTAGATATTGATTTGCTTTGGGATACCTGGTAACACAAATATATGGTTTTAGTCATGCCAAAAAATAAAAATAAAATAAACCCTACTAAAATAAGAACTAAGATTGAGAGAGACAGACAGCGAGACAGACAGAAAGACAGAGGTTTGACATTCTGCTCAGACTGTGACAGAATAACTGATGACAATAAAAATATAGAAACAGACGAGACAAGAAGAGACATAGACTAGAGAAAAAGGCACAAACACACACCTGAACACACGTGACGTCCGTTAGCATTTGAAAATGTGTGTGTGTGTGTGTGTGTGTGTGTGTCACGGTCACTTCTTGTCCTGGTTTCAGTTCTTCTTCCCCTGCGGCTGTAACCTCATCTACATCTTTCTCATTCTTTCATTTTTCTCCTGTTACCCTTCTTTTCATAGCTGCCCCCAGTCCTCTCTCTCATTTTCATCAACCCCCCCTTCTCTCTCTCTCTCTCTCTCTGTCTGTAAACTGATGTTATGAGATTCCAGCTCCACTTCAGATCAAATTAAAATGAGCTTTAGTGAGAGCAAACCGCACGGCCTGCCTCCATCCTGTATTTTAAATATCACACACACACACACACTAAATAAGGACATGTCGTGCACCTCTATTGTTTTTATGTAAGGCTGATAGCAATGACTGCAGACCAACATATCGATACAACTTCAATGTTTTGCATTTAATAGATGTTTAAAAAAAAAAGAAAGGTAAAAACTTTAAAATTCACATTTCCTATCAAGGACACCCAAAAAAATTTGTCGGATTTAAATAATATTATTATTTATATTTTTAATTAATTTTTTTTCTTATGTTTTCCATTTTAATTTTAAAGTATTAGTAATTTTAAGCTTTTTCAAATCTCTGTATATATATATTTTTATCTTTCAGTTTTAGGTTTAATTATTTTAGAACAAGTTAAACCTAGTTAAACCAAACAAAAATTATCTCAGTTAACATTATTTTATTACAAGTAATGCAATTTTTTTTTTTTATGATTTTACTTTTAGTTTCAGTTAACTATAATAACCCTGCATCACACAAACACAGACCTTAGATACTATATTAGAGATGGCATATTTTTCTATCAAGGTAATGTTATTTTCTATCTCCTAACCCGATCCCTAAACCAGCCCACACAGAAACCCGTGCACGTCATTATATTTAAACACAAATATTATCTGGATAATCCTTTTCAACTTGTGACGACACATGAAAATTTACTTATGACAAATACACCTTACAAACATTTGATGAAAAGAAGTTTGAAATGATAAAGCATCACTGCTTTCTAAGCCAACAGGGAACATTCTCAGAACGTTCTGACAAGGTTATTTCGAATTTATGAACAAATGTCAGCCAGTAACATTAAGGCCGCATTTACACTGCATGGTTCAAGTGACCCAATTCTGATTTTTACCTTCCATTTGGCACAGATCGGATATGGCCCACGACCGTGTAAGCAGGGAAAAAAAATCACATGGATTCCGATATTCTCCAAACAGTTTCAGGCCTCATTCATATGTGGAAATAAATCAGATATGAATCAGATACGTGCATTTGCGCCTGCCGTGTAAGCGTACAAATCGGATATGTAAATGCGACTCCTACGTCACTGAAAAGCATTTCATGGTACAGACATACCTGTAAAAAATTAAACATCTCCAGTTGAGTAGCAAAGTATTCATTTTGCTCGTTTGTGTGAAATAAAAGACGATCTGACGCTGAAATGTGCTGCTGTTGTCAGTGACGGTGTCTCGTGCTCAGACGAGCACTTCAATCCCGTTCGTTCCATTGAAACCACAAAATAAAATGCACACAAACATGTCCCTGCCTTTGATATACAATCACTGATGAACACATTTGGTTTTAATTACTAAAAAAACACAGATGATGTGACATGCTTAACAATATCGGAGCTGAAGATCATCACTGTCCTGAAGAATTTGTACTAGGATATATAATTATTTTGATGTATAGATGTAACTATTGCATTAAAAATATTTCTATATGAATTCCATGTCAATAAATTGAACTCAATGTACAATTCAAATTGATTTGTGATGTCATATTTGCTATTTTTGGCTTGTTTGCAGTGTAAAATGCACACATCGGATACGGTCACTTTTAAAAGAAATGTAAGCACGTCGTCCAAAAAATCGGATATAGTCACAAAATCGGAATTGGTCATCAAGACCTGCAGGGTAAATGCAGCCTAATAGAATGTTGTTTAAAGTCCGCATGAAATCAAAATTGACTTTATTTACTTTACTAGCGCACATTGCTAGTCTTGATGTGAACAATTAATTCATGCAAGTTAATCTGCTGAAAAAAATAGTTTGTCTTGGTAATCTTTAATCAAAATCTGAACATTTGGAATGGCATTCAGTTTGACGGGTTGGGAAGATGGGTTAAACAACCGTTAAATTGCTATGAGTGAGAGACAGAGAGGAGGAGGAGGGCAAAAATAAAACCACGCCCTCTATTCAATATTCCGTTTCAGCTGGAAATACGTCACTACACTGAAACAAAGTCGGCAGCAACTTCCGGTTCAGGCGGACTTTAAAGTTATCTGGTCTTTTATAATGTTCTCAAAATGTTATTTATACATCATTCATCTAATGTTTTTTTTAGTCAGACTTTCATCAAAGATTTTTTTTAAACATTATACTTGTTTCAGAGTTCATTCAAAAGTAACATTTCCATAATGTTCGAAAAAATGATCAAATGGAACGTTCCCTTCACGTTTTCTCTAACATTTTCGCAATAATCAAGAAAAAAAAAAATGTAAACATTTTTAAAAACAGAACAGAAGTAATGTTTAAAAAACTTAAAGGAAATGTTCTTTGAAAACATTCTTATAACATTTTTTTTATCATTTCAACATTGTTTTTGTTGTTGTTTGTTTAAGCCTAACACAGAAACAGAGACCAATCTCAACCAATGGTGTGAGTTTGGGGGTGGGACTATCTGTTTATCCGACCAATGACAGGTGAGATGAGTGTCTCAGAAACATGTTTGAAAACAGTAATTATTTTTGCAAGTGTTTTGGTACACCAGTGCCACAGATAAAATGCACAATTCTTTATTCTTCATTTCAACACTAGGTCTTTTTTAAACTGAACCTAAACCGAAACTTCTTTTGGTCAAAAGTTTTGATTATAAAGTGTGTTTGTGCATCTTTCTTTAGAGTAAATAACACTGGCTGTCTAATGCACTGTCATTCAGACATACTAGTAATAGTAATTTTTTTTTGGTGGCACTTTTTTTGTTTTTTACACCATGCAAGATGTTTTCTAACAAAACACACAAATTCGAACTGCAAACACTTCTTTGACCCTAAACCTTGAACACGTTTGTACAGTGTATGTGTGTGTGTGTGTGTGTGTGTGTGTGTGTGTCCAGACCTCCTATCAGCAACTAATGTGACTGAACAGGAGGGGGAAACCAGGACACACAGCAGGATTAAAACACACACACACACACACACACACAGAGAGAGAGAGAGAGAGAGAGAGAGAGAGAGAGAGAGAGAGAGAGGGAGGAGATACGAGACGCTCAGTTCACCAGTAGATGGAAGGAGAGACAGATGTGCTCTTGAGAGAGAGACAGATCATAAACACAGACAAGAAAATCACAGACGGATGTAAGAAAGAAGAACAGAAACACACGGAGGAGTCTGATCTTACAGGAATATAGGAGATACAGAACGAGTGAACGAGAAAGAGATGAAGAGATGCAGAGATGAAGAACAGTCCGTTCACCTACACAACACTCTGTAATGAAGGTCAGTAACGGAGTCAATCATCTAATGAAATGTTACAACACTGCTCAAGTCATTAGCGTACAACTAAAACATTAATTTAATTTAATTTAAATATTTTTAATTTATTATTACATGTTTGATTAAATTTTTAACATTCAATTTAATTTTTACTATTTAATTAATTAATTTTTTTTTTTAAATTTACGTGTGTGGAGTTATTTGGAGTTCAAACAAAAACGTACTAAACAACACCTTGGTACTAACATGGTACTTTCGACCTACACCATGGCCATACCATAAAAGTATCAAAATATCATAATGATACCATGTTTTTTGGACTTTTTTGTATCATGGTAATGTTGTGATATTCTCTGTAGTACTTTGCAGAATCACATATACACCATAGTGAATGAATATGGTAATCATTCAGTATCATGGTGTATATCAAAACACTAGAGTTGCCATCTGACACCATAATTTTACCATGGGACTGCTGCAGTACTTCTGTAAGGGTCTCTGGTTGCTAAAATTGCTCATAATGCCTGCGGGTAATTAATCATCATTAATAACACAGAGCAAGTTTACCGAATGTATTGTAAATACAACACATGAATCTATGTGTGTGCGTGTGTGTGTGTGTGTGTGTGTGTGTGTGTGTGTGTGTGTGTGTGTTATGTAACAACAGGTATCTAATACCCATCTGTTACTGAGACCTCTGATGAAATAATGTGTGTATTCAAATGTGTGTGTGCATAAGTGTGTGTGTTTTAGCATGTGTGTATGTAATGCTTTTAAATGTGTGCATGTGTCTGTGTGTATTTGAGTGTGTTGTGTGTGCATTTAAAAAATGTGTTTTACTCCCAAAAATCATTTTTACACCGTACGCATCTAAATGTTATGTCTAAATGTAAACGCATTGACTCACACGTGGTTCCAAACCTGTGTGACTTTCTTTCTTCTGTGGAACACAAAAGAAGATATTTTGAAGAATGCTGGGAGTCAAACAACATTGGACCCCAGTGACTTTTACTGCACTGTAAAAAGTGGAAATCTATCTAAATTAAGCGGTATTATTCATGTATATATTATATAAATATTTAACATCACTGAGCCAATCTATAGAAATTAATTTATACCAACAAAACTATTATACCAATTTATACCAATAAATCTTTTTTATGTTAAATGTTTTTGTAAAATGTTATTAATTAGTCCTTGTTTCAGAACATTCAAAAGTAACATTCCCATGTTGCAATATGATAAAATGGACTGTTCCCTTGCCATTTTATCTAATATTCACAATAAACAAGAAAAGTTTTTTTTTTTTAAATACAGCTGAAACATTTAATTAAATTTAATTTAAAATGTAATTTAATTTACCTTTGTAAAAGTTAAAGCAGGTTGTGAAACAACTGCAGGTTACCACTTTTTACAATGTGTAAAAAAAAGAAAAACAGAGATGTTTTTTAAAATATCCTCTTTCATGTTTATAGAAGAAAGTCAGTCATACGGGGTTTGGAGTGACATGAGATGAATAATTGAACACAAAATTGTGGGAAAAAAGGGTGAGCTATGTCTTCAACTTGTTTACTTTGCATTACGTTCATTTAAATAACATTTACTTAATTTACAGATTATTTGAGACGTCCCTGAATACCCCCAAAGAGAAGTTTTGACATATTTATATCACTTCTGGTGATAAATTAGTTCCCAAACTAGCATGTGAGTGTGTGTTTGTGTGTGTGAGTGAGAGAGAGAGATTCAGATCAAGAGTGTGTCAAAATTGATTTCACGCTAAAGAAATCTAAACATAAAAACAGTGAGAAACAGTGAGATACGAACCCTTGAACACAAGTGAGAAAATAAGGGAGGAAAGATAGAAAGAAGGACAGAAAGACAAACCGCCAGCAAGAGATAAACACCAGAGAGAGGTATGGACGAAAGACAAGAAAACAGACAGTGACAGCAAAAGAAAGAGGAGAAGAGACAAATGAACAGAAAGACAGGAGACAGACGGGTATTTAGGAGAGACAGGCCTGAACCTCTGAATGAGGTGAATCTCCTGACACCTGTCAAGATGATGTCCAGCTCATATTTCACCTCAAAATGAAGAGGAAGGAATAAGAAATGTCTGACATGATGAAATTAAGCCTAGTTGTAAAGATTTTATTACTTTTAAATTACCTTTTTATAATGAAATAAGCAGTAAATTACATTTACATCAAATTCTCATTACTGTAATGCACAACAATCCCATTCTTAAGGTAAACATCAATTATTATTCAGATTGTAAAATCTTTGTTTTTATAGAATTTCTTGTATTGATATAAACAAACAAATGAACATACAAACAAACAAATAAATAACAAGAAAATAAGTTTGAAAAACATACATTTATCAAAAGTCTGGGGTCTGAATATTTTGTGACAATAAAGGCATTTATAATGTTCTGAAAGATTTATATTTCAAATAAATGCTCTTCTTTTGAACTTTCAAAGAATCCTGTTTTTTTTGGGGTTTTTTTATAATTTCTGGAGGATCATGATCATGCAACACTAAAGACTGGAGATAAAGACAATTTAATATTTTCTTACGGCAATAAAATCTAATGAGAATCATCATTGACAATAATGAGAATCACAAAAAACCCACAAGTGAAATGTCTGAATGCATAACAGTAATGAGAATTTGGGGGATTAATGGTCCTAAAAACAGACTTACATATTATTTTCCTTTGATTTTGGGATGAAATGTGACCTGGTCATGACTGTGTAACTTACTCAGAGAAGAGTGTATAAAATGAAATAAGTTTGAGAAAACATGCGTCATCCTCCAAAAGAGGTGAAGACACAAACATCAGCACATCTCTTGGGACATTTGTGTCCTTCTGCAGACAAATGCACACACTCTCTCTCTCACACAGTTTTTATAAAAAGCCGTTTTCTTTTTAAGCTGATAAATCTTTTAAGCTACCCTGATACTCTCACAGGCGC
>NC_081168.1:23249809-23292309 GCF_012432095.1 Onychostoma macrolepis | reverse complement strand
GTATTACTGTGATATTTCATATTTACCATTAATTTAAAGTACTGAATGTTTTCCATATATTATAGTATCTCAATGGTACACGGTAATACTGTGTGAAATGTCAAAAAACATGGTAATATCATGGTATACCATATGAGTATACAGAACTCTTTGTTAATGACTGCTAATGAATACAAAAGCACACCATGGTATTACGACAGTACTTTAATCTGATCCAATCCAAGGTCAAAAAGTGTCAAATCCAGCAGATCAATGAATCTAAATTCTTCTAAACACATCACAGAGTAAACAGTCGCTCTGCAGCCCACACTCCCTCTCCAGAGGATTCAGAGACGGCAGACATGAAAGACGAGAGGAGGAGATTTGGCTGCGGATGTCTCTAATAGTTTGTTCAAATGAAAATAATCCTAATGAACGTAATCTCTGGGACGCTCTAAGAAATGCAAATATTCAGTCAACTATTCCAAACTAACTTTAATTACTCTCATAATTAAACACACCGATGTTTTGTTCCTCATTAGGCCTTTTGTGTGTGTGTGTGTGTGTGTGTGTGCGTGTGCGCATGAAATAAATGAGTAGTGTTGTATTATAATGTTCATCTGTTAGAGGCTAATGGGGGTCATTACCATTTTTGACCAACAATACTCTTCTGTCTAACACACACACACACACACACACACACACACACAAAGCACTTTCCACAATGATAAAGAATCAAATACACTATTATTTACATTGTAAAAACAAAAAAATAATAAATTCAAAAGATGATCGGAATGCATTTCACAAGAAAATTCAGTATTTTTACTTCAAAAGTTCACATTTAACTTCATTCAAATTTTAATGTGTTGATTCCTTTTCAATTATTGGTGAAATACTAGCAATTTCTCAATTGAAATTGTTTCTACAGATTCTACACCTTTTTTCTGTGTAACTAATTTACACTTTCATGAAAAGTAGGTCACTTTAAAAGGATCTAATGTCTGTCTAATAAGGGTTATTCTGGACTGTCCCTCTTCTAACTAATCTATAATGGCTTTTCATAAGCGGTTTTGGATTTAAGAGTAACTTTTAAATAAGTCATATAAGGTCTGTGGTTAATGTTATTTCAAGAGACTTTCTAAAATGTAAATTACACTTCATTGCAAGAGTGATTTATCGTGCATATAAATTTACATTATTATGGCATTAGTTACAATGTATCAAATTATTTTTGAAAGCACAACCATTTTAAAATATACATTTGAGGTCTTGAGAATGTCGTAGAAAAAAAACAGGAAATTTTCCTCAACTATAACACTATAATCATTTTTATAAAATTTTTGAATAAGTTTTATTTTTTATATTTTCCAATTTTGTTTTAATTTTAGTTAAAGTTTTAGGAATTTTGTGCTGTGTTTTTCTCATTTTTAGTAGTTCTGGGTTCAATCTGTCTGTCTGTCAGTCTATACATATATTTTTATCAAATATTTTGTTCAATTTTAGTTATTCAAGTTAAACTATATTAAAATAAGAAATGTTGCCTTGACAGCTAATTGAAATATTTATTTTAATTTATTTACTTAAATTTTAATGTATATATTATTTCAGTTAACGTTTATTTTATTTCAAGTAACTAAACTGTTTTTTTTTTTTGTTGTTTTTTTTTGTACTATAATAATCCTGAGGCTAAAAACCGAGTAATTCATAGTGTTTAAACCCTGGCCTGTTTTGTTGCCCATTCGTACAAAGTGCAAGTAACACACACACACACACACACAAACGCAGTGTTTGGGTCAGAGGAGACGGACAGCTTTGAGACCGTCTCATAAAAGAAAAGAAGCTTAACAGGAAACAAGATATGAACTACAAGACACACAGAGAGCTTATCAAAGAGCAAAAGAAAGGAGGGCGAACACTTAAGACGAGGAGGAGATTACAGAGGAATAAAGTGATAATAATAGGCCCTTCAGGAAGAGAACCAGCGAGAGAGAGCGAGACTTTAATCAGCTGCATGTGACATATGGGGGATTTTGTTAACCCTCATTAATATTCGTAATAGTCGTGTTGGGTTATTGGAGTCTCTGAGAATAAGATGGACGTGAACTTTAAGAGTGTCTCTCTGGTTTCTCCTGTTGACTGGCATTCTTGATTACAGACACACACGTGTGGGAAAGTAACTCGGTTGTGGTGCTACTAACTATTCAAAAGTTTAGCTGCTTTCAAAAAACAAGTATCAAGCTGCTTCTTCCAACCAGTATCATAATAAAACATGTTTTTGCACACACAGCTTTACAATCGTATGAAGTCAGCCAATAATATATGGAGGATGAAATAAATACATATTTTCATAAATAATTATATAAATAAATACATGTAATAAATCACTAATTTAATGAGTACATTAGCAAATAAAATAAATATATTACTTTTTGAACAAATTAAATGCATACATTTATGAATTGTTTGAAAATTAAAATACAGTTTCCTAAATGGATCATTTATTTACCATGTGCATTTCTCTTTCTTTCTTTCTTTCTTTCTTTCTTTCTTTCATTTTAACTTAAGTTTTATCCTCCATAAATGCTTTTTAAAATGCAAAAAGACATTCCAAAGCTTGATTAATTTTATCAAATTGGTTCATTTGGATGGTATATTTAAACAAACCTTTCAAAATTAATTAACTGATTCATCTGATACCTCAGTTATTCATACTGGTTTCTAGTTTAAATACTGTTATAATGTGCACTCAGTAATTGTTTGCACTAGATCAAATGATCTGGACATACAAGACTGCATGGATGCATGACTACTCAAATATTTCCAGTTACATTTTCCAATTGTAAAAATAAATTATTCACAGTTAGCCATGATTTATTTATTGTATGTGCAAAAAAATCCAATAACAGAAAAGATCAACTAATAATGCTACAGTCTACATGATCTAAATCTTTTTTTCTTTTTTCAAATTACTTTTCACTTCTCTGTGTAAAAAACATTTATAATGAGAGTAAAATTACTGAGTGCACCTTTACTATCACCACCTTAATAGAGATCCACTTGCTTTTGCACAAGATAAACACTACTCTGAATGAAATCATCTGATAACAGCCTCTCAAATAGCTTCAATGCAATTAGCTACTTTTTTGTTAGTGTAAATCAAGAGGGCAGCTTAACATTTAAAGGGACAGTTCACGAAAAATGAAAATTCTCTCATCATTTACTCACCCTTAAGTTGTTACAAACCTGAGCTTCTTTCTTCTGTTGAGCACAAAAAAGACACTTTGAAGAGTCTTGGTAAATAAACAGTAGCCAATGACTTCCATAGTACTTTTTCTATACTGTGTAAGTCAATGGCTACCGTCAACTGTTTGGATACCAACATTCTTCAAAATATTTTCTTTTGTGGGTGAACTACCCCTTTAATGACTTTAAATTATGAGTAGCACATGCACAGTCTGATATCTTTTACACACATATATATTTCTTCTTTCTCAGACAGGCAAACAATGAATTTGAAGACTTTGACACTGGATTGACGGAAAGACGGATGTGAAAAGGGATTTCTGACCAATGCGATCACTTCTAATTCTGTGGAATACAACTTCCCAAAACACACCAAGGAATAATCATCTTTGTTTTAGATAGTATGCTTATAAACGAAGGCCACACCCCCTCCAGCTCCTCCTCAGGGGGCTGAGCCAATCAGCAGAGGTCATGGGCCGACGGGCAGCTGACGCATCCAATGCGGTGCCGGCACTGGAGGTGCCTCTAGCTGGTGGGCGGGCTGTGCTGTCTCAGAAATGGGGCCCTTTGTGCAGCGTTGGCGTCCAAACGTCACCAGGTCTCCGCTCGCTTCCGTCATTGAAGAAGAGGACTCCAACAGTCAGTACGGCCAACGGACCGACTGCCGAAACCATGTCGCTAGACCGGGTGAGGCGTTGTGAAGTCAACGGAAGGCACGTTGTCAAGGCAGCTTCCAGGAACCATGTGGCACAGGACAGGACGTCCCAGGAGAGTGAGGTGTACTGTCAAATCAAAGCCAATCCAAACCAATCCGGGCAAAGAGGGAGTTTAAAAAGAAACCCTCGGTACGTTAACGGAAGTATCGTTGCGCCCGAGGTGGTGGGCGGAGTTTGTAGTGAAGGGGCAGAGTCTGAGGAAGCAAGACGGCAGAGTCAAACAATGGTACGTGAATGTAGGCGGGGTCAGTCGCTGAAAGGGGAGGCGGCCAGGCCAGCCGCTGGCTCATACACCACGCCCCCTCGGCCATGTCGCGTGATGACGTCATCGCCCAGACTGTGCGCTAGCTGTGGGCGGAGACAGTCTCAAGCCCCGCCCTGCATGGCGCCCGCTTGTCGCAAACGAGCTGCCAGTCAGGTTCAAGCGAGCATGACGCTTCCGACGCCGCCGAGGAAAAGCTGTTCGCCTCGCTTGCAGAAAAGAAACTCAACGGTTGGACAGCCAACGTATGCGCAAATTCCCAATCACACTACGCAAAACGCATGCTCCACCCCTTCACAATTCAACAAAAAAGATGCGAAAACAGAGGCATCGGCGCAGTTTGAAAAACCCAATAATGACTCGACGACGCACAAAACGCAACACACGCAAACACGAGTCAAAACAGAATCAACCACACAACATGCATTGCAAGATGCAAAGGACAAGTGTGCGACTACGCAAACGCACAAATCTGCCACGTCTAAAACGATTGGCAGTGAGTCCCAAGCCACGCCCACTCCTCCACCCAAGAAAGACTTGAAACCAATACAGATCAAATGTAAACCAGCACCTCCAGAGCTTCTGATTGGCTCAGGGGCGGAGCCTAAGCCACAAACCCCACCCCCTCCTCCATCAGAACCTAAAACTGAGACAGAAACGAACTCTAAAGACACCCACCCACCTCCAACAGACGATATCCCACAATGCAACGGTGCACCTGGCGTTCTACACGGACTTTTGCAGAATGTAGAAGAAAACCTGCTGTATAATCAGGAAAAGATCAAAGTTCTTCTCAATGTCATTCAGGATCTGGAGAGGAACAAAGCAATGAGTGAAGGGTGAGTGAGAGCGAGAGATTAAGGCTCTGGAGTTCATGAAAGCGTGTTTGATTTGTGATTCCACACTTCCATCATCCCATAATTCCCCTGGTAACTGATGCATCCTGCGGCAACGCCTCGGGAATCTCGATCATCAATGGGACATCGACCCCCTACCGCTCCCAAACTCTCTCTCTCTCTCCCCTTCTCATCTGATGTCTTATTTTCTGTCTCATCTTCACTGCTACACCTCCTAACGCATTTATACCCTTTCTCTTAATCTCTTAAGAGTTTCCCTCTCTTTTTTCTCCTCCATCCACACACACACACGGTTTCGTCAGAACTCTGCTTTGATTGAAAGCTCAGATCTGTCAGGATCGATCAGGAAAATGACTGTGTTGTATGTTTTCAAGTGTTCATTTTCATTACATATTCAAGGACATTCAATAGAGGTCTGTATGCCTGTGGGATTCCCGCTGGCCTTGATTTTATTTGTTGTGACACAGGACTAAATTTCTGAGTTGTAGAAAAACTCCCAAGTTTCTATATGCAGATTCAGTTTCAAGAGTTTTTTGTATTACAAAATAGGACTGGAACAACATTCCAGCACTTTCAATTCATTGGAAAAACAATCACGGGAAAAACTAGACAGACAGCCAGATAGATAGATATACTTAATTATATATGTTTAAATATATATAATTTTCTTTGAAATCTTTGTGCATATATAAGTACAAGATTGTTGTGGTCACTGTATAATAATAATAATGATAATAATAATTTATCATTTATATTACATAATAACGTAGATAAAATAAATTCATAACACATATATATATATATATATATATATATATATATATATATATAAATGTAAATAAGCTGGACTGAAGCTTATCAATAAAATATTTAACAACTAAAACACAGGCTACAATAAAAGCATCTCTTGCAACATTATTGAAAAAAAAAGACTCTTCTTTGTAATACCTGGAAATAACAAATAGAAATGCAGACGTGTAGGAAGAAATTCATTGTGGGTGGAAGCGGGATGGAAAAGCACAGACCTCTAATTCAATGTTCTGTGTGTGTGAATCACATGCTTAAAGTGTGTGTGAGTGTGTGTGTGTGTGTGTGTGTGTGTGTGGGTCTTCATACTTTCTTGTTTTTTCAGGCGTTGTTCTTACAGAACAGGCCAGGACATCAACAACTGCTCAACCTGCCAGAAAACAGCCTGCATTATATACAGGTAAACACCACCACAGCAGTCCACTTATGTCTATCATGTCATATTTTAGCCTTTTATGACCATTTTCCTCCCTGTCCAAGCCTTACAATTAAACAGGCTGATTCTGCTACTGTACTATATGCAAATGACCTCTGCTTTGAATGGCTAACCTTCACATTAACAACAGATACGGTACCCGAGTACTCAGAACTGACGCAAACATGAAAACACATTAATTGCATGACTTTTATCAACATCAAGCATTTCACACTAATCAAAGCCCAGTAACAAACACATGCGAAAATGCCAAATTGGAGCCTTTTTAAATTCGTGATTTTTTTGGAGTAGTGTTTTTGCTGTTATGTTGGTTAGAGGCTGACAAAACTCACTTTACACGGTGACTCTTCAGACTTTCACAGAGAGCATTAGCGGGTGTCACACAGGACATGCTGCGCTAAAAAACAGGTCGACGGTGACTGAATAGAGCAGAACACAGGAGTCTAAAAGCCATGTTAAAAATGCAACACTCATGCAGAGAGATGCAATGCAACATCTGAGACATCCATCTGATGCATATGTACTGTACATAGTACAGATCAACTATAGTATGTTGAAGGCATGTAGTAGATTGTGTGTGACAGGTTTATCAGCAACATTTTGACATGTTGATCATTTAGAGGCATTATTTGTGTATTTGATACAGTAGGCTTCATAAGGTTAAAACTCTACTCAAAAGAGCAAGAAAATCCATTTTCCATGACCCATTTAAAATATTATAAATCGTGCGCAGAGCCATATCTGAGTTATGTGTCTTCTGGGGGGCAGAAACAGACAGAAATTCACCAGGAGACCATGAGAATGATTTAAGAGTTGCATCAATATCCTACAGCAGATCAAAACATCCAACGGCCAGCAGAAACATATGAGCATCTACTCTACTCAGAGGAAACAGATTGTTTCAGCCTTAATTGGTGCCTCTTGCTAAATCAAGCATTATTATTACTATTTATCATCGACTCAGAAAAAAAGGAGAAATCTTTAAGTAGGCAGTTAAATAGATGAGTGTGTGCTTTTGTAGGTGTCTGATGTATTTATTAGAGTCAGCTGGTTTATATGTTTGTTATAATCAAGGGACAGTGAGCTCAAGCTCCCATTCAACTGTAATGAAGCCCTGAGGGACACACACACAAACACACATATCATAAAGCTAGAGAAAACTGTGAACCTGTGCGATATACCTCCTGTCACACAAACACACACACGTTCAGTTAGTGCTATATGAAATTCCCTCGGCTCTGTTATCTCTTTTCCTTTCTTTCCTGTTGGGATAAACAGGATCATTATTCCCGTACTATGAAGAGCTAATCGCACACTAATACATGTTTCCAGCGCTCACACTGAGGTAAAGCCTCGGGAATCAATTAAGAGAGATGGATTTCCTATTGAAGTTAAATCTCATGACAATACAGTCGAGAAAAGCCAGGAACACACACACACACACACACACATACAGAGGTTCTGTTCCAAATGCTGTCAAGCTGCTTTGCTGTCTATATAGGCAATTTCCTTCTAAGGCAGCATCCTAACTGAAGTGACTGATTCGGAGCACACTAAATAGGCAGAAACTCTGTGTCATACAAATAGTGCTCCTCATATGAAATGCACAGTAGGCTTAACAAGTTTCTTTAATCTGCTCGATCATTCATGCATGCATGCATTTATTTGTTCATGCATTTGTTCATTTGATCATGCAGACATATATTTGTATAAGCATCCATTCAGTTATATTCATTCATTCATTTATTCATTCATGTGTTTATGCGTTTATGCTTTCCTTCACGCTTTCGTGTGCGTGCATGCATTCGTTCCTGCATTCATTTATTTGCTTATGCATTCATGCATTCATTCGTTCATGCATCGATGTGTTTGTTCATGCATTCAAGCATTCATTTATTAGTTTAAGCGTTCATGCATTCTTGCATCCAATTATGCTTTTGTTTATGCATTTTTGCAATTGTGCATTCATTCATGCATTTGTTTATGCATTCATTCATTAGTTTGTGTTCATACATTCATTCATTAATAGAGGGTGCATTAAAGCTAACATTTCAACCTTTATACTAGAGATAATGTTCCAAATTCAGAACAGTTTTTACTGTACCAATATTTTTTATGGACACTTGAACTTTGAATTTATAGCCTAATTGACTTGGCTCATTTCAAATGCAATAAGCAACATCTGCTAACACCTTGCTCAAGGGTTCGTTAAAAAAAGATTGGTACCGTTAAAAAAAGTTGAAAAGTTAAACCATTACCTCCAGTATGAAGCCTGAAATGTTAGCTTTAGTGCACCCTCTATAGTGGTCGAGAAAGAAGCATTTCTGCTTGTTCTGCTGTGTTGTTAAATTAGATTTGCAATTTAAATTGTGTTGTATTGTGCACTACAGGGCCACCACGTCAGACACAAAACTTCATAATAAAATCACACTACAATAACTTTAAACAATGCATTTAAGGCAAAGTAAAAAGTAGATCTCCTGTCTGTTTCAGTGAAGACAGGTCAATATCCAAAACTGTTAGTCAATATCATGCTTCAATTACATTCAAATTAGCACTAAAGTCAGACAACAATAGTAAAGTTTCTTTAACTCATATCCCACACTAAAAACAGTACTTTTTAGTCTTCTTTCATGAGTCATCAATATTTCTGCCTCATTTTCCCAGAAGAGAAAACCAGTTCATTTAAATTGTGCAATTGTGTATCTTTTAAAAATGAACTTTTATCAACTTGGACTAAAAGCTACAAAACTCTGGATTCAAGCCATTTTTAAGACTCCAGAGCAAAAAAAGCAAAATCTGTGCCAAAAAAAAAAAAAGAAAAAAAAAAATCCTTTGGGTTTGCGTTCACGGACGCAGTGTGATTTATAGCGCTAGATTTCCTTTGACTCATGATTTCGGGAAGATAATATTGATGATTAAGATTTCTCTCCGTCTGAAAGTGCAGACACCAGCTTTGAGCTTTCTGACTGAGTGAACTCCCTTTCCTTAAAAGATCCGTTCATCACAAATTCTGCTTCCATACTTCTTTATCTCTCTCTTTCTCCCTGACTTGATGCCTCATCCTCAAGGGATGAAGAGAAGTTGAGATGGGCTTGGTTATAATGCTCTTTAAAAAACAGAAATGCACACTCTTCTTCAACATTTTCTTTGCCCGTGCAAAGCTCAGGTGGCTGCTCAGCAGTTACTAGCGCGAAACAAATGATTCTCTCAATGAATCATTTATGTCTTTAGCACAAATGTTATGCGACAAAGTTTAATACTTAGAGTTAAAGGTCTCACTAACACAGAGTTTGACCAATAATAATAGCAATGCAAGCACTACTGATGACAAAAACAGCATAATCAATTGCACTGCTAAAAAAAAAAAACAGTGAAGATGAATTTGCATGGTGCACTGATCATATACATGTAAATGTGTCATCTGGATATGCAAATCAGAGACATCACCTAGCAATTTCTAGTGACAAATGACGCCCTCTGAAATGACAGCAACACTGAAAAACAGATTTACAGCCGGCAAAAGCTGTCGAGTTTCAAATTCAATACAGAACTAGATTTGCATATCCTGAAGAAAACAGCAGAGCCTGCATGGCAACAAAAGGAGAGTTTGAGATTAAGGCTTTAGTTCTGCCTGTGAAATGCTGCATCACAGACGCTTTGCTGCTATTGTGACACTAAGCATCATGTTTAATATCAACCGAGTATCAAATCTGTGCTGTATGAATGCAACTAAAGATGGCTTGTTTTCACCATGCTAATTTTTTATCTCACAATTTGGACCATTTTTGCAATTCTAAAAAAGTCAAAATTGCAAAAGATATAAAGCCAGAACTGTGAGAAAGTTATAAAGTCAGAATTGCAAGAAAATTGTGAGACAAAATGTTGCAATTACCTTTTTTATGTTTTCATGGCAGATATAAACTCAGAACTGCGAGATATAAAGAGTATATATAACAAAAACATTTCAAAAGTTTATATCTTGCAATTATGAATTGTGAGATAAAATGTCGCAATTACCCTTTCAAATTTTTTCATCCCATGCCAGAAACAAGATTCCATATTACACAAATGCATTAAAAGAAAATGCAAATCAGTAGTAGGAAAGATGGCCAGTCGCAATAATATAATGATTTAGAAAAGAAACGCAGTAGCACAATCCCTGCAACATGGGTGTATTTTCTATAACAAGCTGTTGTTGAACACACTTTGTTTATCTCCGTCCGTCATTATGGGGTTTGTTAACCTTCAGTATATTTTCTGTCAGTCTGTATTAGTCTCTCATCCCTTTACCTCCATCTTTTGCTCATCACGTCCCCTCTTTTTTCCCCTTCTCTCAAACTCACTTAGTTGCTGGGAAATTGCAGGCAGGAGTGTGGCTACACTGTAAATAGAGGGCATAACCCTCACACACACATTCTCATGCTGTTAGATAGCAGTCCGGTGAAATGGTCAGAATCTGTGTATGTTTTGCCGTTGTGATAATAGTTCATGTCAGTGGCCTTGGCTCCAGAAGTATTTGTCTCATTCATTTATGCACTGGGATTTTTTAAAAAGTCATCGTAAAAAGTTTTAAACCTTGACCCAAACAAACCAGCTCTGAGATAAAGCAAAATATTACAAACTTTCATTTTAAAAACAAAAAACCCATTTGAAAATTGCAAAGATGACAAAGACTGTGTATTAAAACTCAAAAGAACTGCGAATGACATTTCAATCAAAAGTGAAAGATATTTATGACGTAATAAAAGATTTCTATTTCAAATAAATCATGTTTTTTGAACTTTGTATTTATCAAAGAATACTGAAGAATAAAATGTGTCATGGTTTTCAGGGGAAAAAAGCAGCTCAACTGTTTTCGACATTGATAATAAATGTTTCTTAAGCAGTGAATCAGCATATTATAGAATGAAAACTGAAGTAATGATACTGAAAATTCAGCTTTGATCACAGGAATAAATTATATATTTTTAAATATTCAAATATAAAATATTTATTTTAAATTGTAATAATATTTCACAATTTTACTGCTTTTACTGTATTTTTAATCAAATAAATGCAGCCTTGTGAGCAGAAGAGCCTTCTTTCAAGAACATTATATGGTGGATCTCTCTTTGGAATTGAGGGATTTTGGCTATTAAACATGATTTTTTTTAAGTCCCAGAACAGAAGCAGCTGCAATGATTTAACTCTAGAGCTCACAGTAGGTGTCTTTTGAAAGGTTTATATATTATCATTAAAAATCAATCTTTCAATGGAAAAAAAATGAATGAGACTTTTACTTCCAGAACCCGACTGCTGTGCTGTGAAACTTGTAAGAAAGTGAGATAAATGATGAATTGAGCAGAAGGAAATAGAGAGCGAGAAACACAGAAAGACAGAGTGAGAGTTTGAAGAATGTTTCTCTGTTTATGTGTCGGTATGTCTTTAGTTTTGTTTGTTATTTTGACACATGTCTTAATGTTCATTTCTATGTCCTAATGTATGATCTGCCAGAACAGATAATGAAAAGAGTGTTTTTGTTTTTCTTTCTCTCTTTCATCAGGCACACGCTTTATTCACAAAAACAAGATATATATATATACATTTTAGTTGTAATTACTGCAAATTATAGAAATAATTAATTAATAACACAACACCAATATTATCAAAATCTTGATTCCCTATGTTTTAAAGTATCCTCTATTTGCAAGTATCCTTTATTTTGCTACATTTGTATTTATATTTTATATTATGACCTTAAAACAACAAGAAATTCACATTCACAATGCATTCAACTTCTGTAACTGTTTTTTTTTTTGTTGTTGTTTGTTTTTTTCCCCTCAGAGTCAGCATGCTCATTTTTCTCATCAAAAAAAAAAAAAAAAATACTCATCCTCAGGCCATTCAAGATGAAGATGGGTTTGTTTCTTCATGGGAACAGATTTGGAGAATTTGTAGCATTACATCACTTGCTCACCAATGGACCCTTTGCAGTGAATGGGTGCCGTCAGAATGAGAGTCCAAACAGCTAATAAAACATCACAATAATCACAAGTAATCCACACTCCAGTCCATCAATTAATGTCTTGTGACTTGAAAGTTTTTAAGAAACAAATACATCATTAAGATATTTTATGAATCCTATCCATAATATTGCTTCTTCCAGTGAAAAAGTCATGTCGCATGAGGGAAATATGCACAGATGAAGCACAAAAACAGTCTAAAACAGATCTAAACAAACATGTTGGTGGATTTTTATGTGAGAGACAACAGGTGATGAACTTTTTCACTGACGGAAGTGTTATTATGGATTATAGACTCATATTTTAGAATAAGAGGTTTAAATTTATTTCTTTGTTTCAGCACGTAGCTTTTGGCTTCACAAGACCTTAATTAAGGGACTGGAGTTGTGTGGATTACTTGTGGATTATTGTGATGTTTTTATCAGCTGTTTGGACTCTTATTCTGACGGCACCCATTCACTGCAGAGGATCCATCGGTGAGCAAGTGATGTAATGCTACATTTCTCCAAATCTGTTCCCATGAAGAAACAAACTCATGTACATCTTGGATGGTCTGAAGGTGAGTACATTTTCTGCAAATTTCAGTAATATGTGCATCTCTCATTGCATAATTGCTATTTTTCAATTTTATAATTCATTTTTTTCCTAATATCTATTTCTGTATTTCTAGTGTGGAGCACGACTTCCGTGTGCAGGAGGGAAGATTTCAAAGCATTCTGGAAGCCTTGGATGAAGCAGAGTATGATGTTCCCGCCCCTGTCCCAAAGCCCGCCCACATACGCCCTCGAACCAAGAGCCGCGTCAAGAAACTGCGAAAGAAGTGTTTCTGGTGGCTTTAGAGAACCACTGCCATGGATATCTACTGCAGTTTAGATTGCCACAGAAATTCATAATTTTGTTTGTTTGCATTCATGGAAAATGCCACCAGCATCACCGCTGTGGTTATGATGTCGAAAAACCAAACTTATGGACGTATATGTTTCGTAACACAGTCCAGGTTAAAGGATTTGTTAAAAAACGTTACTCTTACTGAACGGATTATGCTTTGAAATCATTGTTACATTGTGACAAACTTCTCAAAGCCACGGCTGAACCAAAAGCTCATCTGACATCCTGAAAACTTGAGGACAATTTAAAACCCAAGGAGACCCACAAGACCTCGCATCTAGCCAGTCAATAAATCCCCTTCATAGTGTCTGACAGAGGCAGAACGCAGTCGATATCCCTCTTTACGCTGATGGACGGAGTGTTATCCTGATGGAGATTCTCTGTCTCATCTCCTCGTCAACGTTCTCTGACCTTTGTGTGTGGATGGCTTTCGTCCCCGACTAATGAATGTCTAGCGCTCTGTTCCCAAACCTAGCGATCTGCCTACCTACACAGCATTTTAAGTAACCAGTAGTTGAGCTCCCCATGCGGAGGCAGCTTCAAATTGGGTCGTCTTATGAGATGCAACCACACTGCATTGTCCTTAATGGAAAAATCCAAGTTCTTACACTTACTGCTTAAACAAATAGTTCACCCAAAAATGGACATTTGATTCAAATGAACTCACCCTCAGGCCATTCAAGATGTAGATTAGTTTGTTTCTTCACTGGAACACATTTGGAGATATGTAGCATTACATGACTTGCTCACTAATGGATCCTCTGCAGTGAATGGGTGCCGTCAGAATGAGGGTCCAAACACTCAGCTGATAAAAACATCACAATAGTCCAGAAGTAATCCACACAACTCCAGTCCATCAATTACCCAGCAGGCACACAACGTCATAAGACATTGATATTTGGTGAAATTTTTGTTGCGACATCGGGTGACCAAAATTCAATGTCAATTCAACATCTAATGTCAATGTTAATTTGATGTCCAACACTGACATCAGCTTATGTTGATATTTGTTGTTTTTAGGTTGTGTAACCAAAATCCAACATTAAGTCGACGTCAAATTGGCATCAAATACTGACGTCAACCTGGCGTTATATTGACGTCCCATGCCTGCTGGGTAATGGTCTTGTGAAGTGATTAAGATATTTTTACTTCAAACTGTTGCTTTTGGCCAAAATACAAGTCCAGAATCCATAATAACGCTTCCTCCAGTGAAATAGTATTTTCAAATGTCCTCTCACGTCAAAATCTACACACACATTTGTTAACTATTTTGGACAATTTTCACTTGTAAACGGTGCATGATCTGTGCATATGTCTCTCCTCATTCAGACGAGACTACTTTTTTACTGGAGAAAGCGCTATTATGGACTATAGACTCGTATTAAAAACTTAACTTCAAACATGCAGCTTTTCACTTGACAAGACATTAATTTATGGACTGGATTACTTGTGGATTATTGTGATGTTTATATCAGCTGTTTGGACTCTCATTCTGACGGCACCCATTCACTGCAGATTGGTGAGCAAGTGATCTAATGCTACATTTCTCCATATCTGTAATGATGAAGAAACAAACTCATCTACATCTTGGACGGCCTGAGGGTGAGTACATTTTCAAATGAGTACATTGCAAATTTTCATTTTTAGTGTGAACTATTCCTTTAATTGAAATCAATCAGCTGGAAGCAATCAGTCACTCTATTTCAGTAAGGATGCTGTCTATTTAGACAGTAAGCAGCACACTAGGTTCCAGAACAGAGTTTAAATGTATTAAAGATTGAAATACAGAATTCTAAATTTTAAAGTTCTAAAATTCTAAAATTCTCAAGTTTCAATGTGGTTCTAGAAGCAAAAACAAGAGAAAAAGTGTGACTAAAGTGGCTGTTCATACCAAACATTCTTGTATTACATCTGCACCATTTTTAGTTGTACATATGTACATGTACATAAACTTGTATTTTTAAGACGCTTTGTCAAATTAAAAGAAGTTACATTTTTCAAAAACCATATCACATTTGGTTCCCTTTGGGCCATTTTCAGATGTATGTGAATGGCCCCTATTGCTACATCCGTGTCTCATCAAAATTACCATAATTACTAAATGAGACTCTACTCAGAATTATTCAGTTTCTCAGAATCAGAAATGATTCATTTCTATGGCAACACACAATGCTAAAATTACTGCAAAATGCCGTATAACACCAAAATGGCAGCATGTCCAGCTTTACTCATGATGAAAGTAAAATAATTAATCACTACATTAATTTACCTCCATATGCTCAGTGAATGTGCATCAGGAAACTTAACAAAACCATAGTCAAGATAATATAAGTCTAGAGTTACAACAGCTGTTGTTTGCCTGTAATTGAAGCTGCTGCCAGTTTTAGCCAAAGTTTTCATTAAATTGTGAGTTTCTGACTTGTAATTTGCAAGTTCGACAAAAACATGGGCAGGTTTTACTACTTGGAAACTGGTAATTATGGTAATTTCACCATGACATGAAAGTCCTATTAATGCAACCGCTAATGTCCTCACAAACATGTAAGACTGAATTTAAAGTGTAAATGTTTGATGTTCTCACAGACATTGTAGCTTTAATGTTTAGATTCATTATGATCAATGAATTCACAAACACTGATCAATTTTTCTCTATCATTCACAACTTCTCACATACAGATCAACACTTTTTGCTTCCTAGAGTAAGAACACACACGCTGGTTCAAACGCACGTTTTCCACTCCGTATATGTCCTGTATTCATGTCCAGACTTGAAAATATACAGTATATATATATATATATATATATAAATATATAAAATAACAAATATTATAATCAATGTATTTTTATACGCCAATATTCTTATAGTCTAAGACTACATTTCCCGCAGTGCACTTCTTCTTCCTCCCTCCACTTGTTTGTAATTGAGATATTTAAGATGACGTGAATAAAACTGTGTATTTTAATGCAGTAAATGTTTCTGGTCTGGTCTGGCCTTTGTTTACATTATTAACTAAGCATGAGCAATAATAATAGTGATATTTGACTTAAAAGAGAGAAAAGGACAATGAAAGGAGATGATCTAGTGGTTTAAACTCACGATGAGAGTGTGTTCTCGGCCCATCGTGATGACTGTGCGGTTTATCGTCCTCAGCAGAGACGACACAATGTCCTGAATGTGCTGAAATGTGTCTCCCTGGAAGAGAAAGAGACAAAACGCTTGTTATTTGTATTCTAGCACTGAACCCACTGCATCCAAACGGTCAAAGATTTTCTCATTAAGTCGCCCAATTAAAACACAAACACACAGAATGACTCTTGAGTTTCTCACCTCAGCGTTCCCTGTTTATAAGCTACAAATCTTAGATGAATAGCAGACATGAATTCTATCATCATAACTAGATATTTTTCATACAAATGAAAGTGAACCATGGCTGCTAGGCAAGATTTTTTAGGTTTTCAATTTGAGGTGATTTCTTAAATAAACATAAAAGAAGATTTTGATTAAGTCACACTGTTATGATATTTTTATGTTGTCTTTTGTCATTTGTGGAGCTTTACAGCTCTTGGTCACTATTCACTTTAATTTGCATAGAAAAGAGCAGTGTGATATGATGAGTTAATGCTTGTAGAATTCTTTAAATTCTTTAAACTATGCAAATGAAGAGTGAAATGTGTGATTTTGTTTTAGTTGCAGGTCTGGTCTCTCTGGCTCCATCACATTAATTTATTGTTTAAATGTATTGATTAGACTGAAGAGATCTGGAACAGGCCAAATATGTGTGATGTTAACTAAAGGCCTTTAATTTAATTTTTTTTTAAATCAATTCTGAGAAAACCCATCTGGACCCAAAAGGCCAATTTCTAAAAATGTGGAGTTCTTTAAAGTCAACTTAAATCTTAATTAATACATGTTCCTGGCCTTATCCCATACAATTCAGGATTTTACTCCAAAGCAAGAAAAATTTATCTCTTTGTAATTTGCTAAATGCACTGGCGCACCTAATGACGTCACAGCAAGTAAATAAATAATGCAAATTGTTTTTAGTAAGTGATATTAAGATGAAATAAAATATAAACATCAGATGAAAAACAGTACTAAAATTACTCAACTTAAATCTGAAAATAAAGTATTTACAAATGAATTAAAAAATATCACAAACACATAACAAAATAACTAACTTGAATATATTTAGTTTTAAAAAAAATAGTTTAAAATAAAAAAATACTGCATTGGCAACTAACACTAAAAGTGAAATAAAAAATAAATATATAATAAATATAAAAAAATTGATTTACAAAACATGTAAAGCATATTTATAATATATATATATATATATATATATATATAAAATAAATCACATAAGCGCATAAGAAAACAACTAAAACTTAAATTAAAATGTAAATTAAAAATCTAAAACTAAAAGCTAATTCAGATATTAATGAATACTATAATAGTACATAAATAATACTAAAAGCACACTGGCTGACTGATGGTATTAGTCTCTCTCCTACTTCCTCCTCATGAGCGAGCAGGTTAAGTTTCTGAACAACCGACATCAATGATGTGCAAGCATGGATGATGAAAAGCCTTCATCACAACATATTCTGTATGTGTGTGAGAATCAGCCTACAGGAAAATGACCCGTGTGTGTGTGTGTGTGTTTACCACCCCCTCACTAATTTCATGACGCAGAGGCGGATAAAGTGAGGGATTGAGAGAGAGAGAAACATCTGTTCATCTCTACATGAAGTATTTCATTTCATATTGTGTTTCTCAACGTCAACAGCTCTTCACTTCAGCTGCTGCCACAAACACTCTCTCTCTATGGGTTTCTGTCTCTTCTCCTTTATCGTCATATATCTCATTCTTTCTCAGTGGTCAGTGGGTAACAGCTTAATCAGGTACGCCTATAATCCCTGTGGAGTGTGTGTGTGTGTGTGTGTTGTTTGTGTGCGTGTGTGTGTGTGTGTGTGTGTGTGTGTGTGTGTGTGTGTGGATGCAGATATCTGTGGCACCTGTGGCCTGTCAGACGGTACAGTTTCCATTAGTCTTTCTCTCTATCCACAAAACTGCTCCCTCATCGGTCTCACATCACACTCATGAATCTTACGACACCTGTCGAGAGCATGACCAGCTCGTACTCCATTCTACCCCAGTATTAGGGGCAAATGTTGCCGTGATTTAATGCAAAAACTCTAAAATAGGCTTCATTTTATTTAAGCAAGCAGCAATAATTAAAGAATAAAGCAATAAATAAATCCTATTTTAAAGTTTCATTTTATCTTTTACCCCAGCTAATTAAAATAATGTGTAAAAGCATTTAAATTCTTAAGAATTAGTCATCATGGTAGTATTTGATGTGTTGCCTTTAACTTATGCTGATTTAAATAAAAAGTCATTACAGTAATGAGAATCTAATGAAAATCAACACAGAAATGAATTAAAACTGCAAACAAACTCAAAAGTAGAATGTTACATTAAAGTAATAAAAGTGCTGCTTGAAAGTTTGTGAACCCTTTAGAATTTTCTATATTTCTGCATAAATATGACCCAAAACATCATTAGAAGTCCTGAAAGCAGTCAAAGAGAACCTAATCGAACAAATGAGACAAAATATTTTCTTTTTCATTTATTCATTGAGAAAAATGGTCCATTGTCACAGACCTGTACGTTGCAAAAGTTTAAAAACATTAACTTGATTCTTCTTAAACCATTCTTTTGGTATGCTTGGGGTCATTATCTTGCTCCATGACCTGCTTTCTCGAGACTAAGTTCTCGGACAGATGACGTTTTCCTTTACAATTTGCTGGTATAATTCAGAATTCATTGTTCCATCTATGATAGCAAGTCGTCCTGGCCCAGATTCAGCAAAATAGGGCCAAACCCATGATACTACCACCACTGTGTTTCTTATGCTGGAATGAGGTGTGTTCTTTTCTCCAAACATAACGCTTCTCATTTAAAACAAAAAGTTTTATTTTGGTCTCATCCATTCACAAAACATTTCTCCAAAAGCCCTCTGGCAACCTCGTGGACAATTACACGTCTTGCTTTTAGAGTGATTTTTGTTGGTGGACTGCCCCTGGGGAGGGTAACCGTGGTCTTGAATTTCCTCCATTTGTACACAATCTGTCTGACTGTGGATTTGGGGAGTCTAAACTCTTTAGAGATGGTTTTGTAACATATTCCAGCCTGATGAGCAACAACAACTCTTTTTCTGAGGTCCTCGGAGATCTCCTTTGTTCACGCCATGATTCACCTCCACAAACATGATCAGAATTTGATAGATCGCTGTTCTTTAAATAAGACTGAAAACACCTCTGAACAGATGGACTCTAATTTCACCTTCAAATTAACAGCTAATCCAAGAGATTCACGTACTTTTGCCACTCACATATATATAATATTTAATCATTTCCCTGAATAAATAAATGACAATGTATATATTTTCATCTCATTTGTTTAATTGGGTTTTCTTTGTCAACTTTCAGGACTGCGAAAATCTTTCGCTTCATATTTTTGCAGAAATATAGAAAATTCTAAAGGGTTCACAAACTTTCAAGCAGCACTGTATATATATATATATATATATATATATATTGTGACGGATCGGTGGCCCTCCCCCTCATCATCATCACCACCCCGTCCCTTATTCGCCGCCCTTCACCAGGCTCCCGACTGGAGTGGGTGGATGAGAGGAGGCGTGGGATCAACGCGGCTGGCGGCGTGTGATGAGGCACAGCTGGACTGAATGAAGCCTCATCACCGCCGCTGTTAAATGCCCAGCGCGCCTCTCCTCGAGAGACCGGTCTCTTCCCCCGTGCATGCACGCTGGTGTCCTCGTGGGTCCAGGAAGGGTGCGTAGAGGGACATCGCGCCACCGGAGATGTGAGCTGCAGAACCCGCGGTCCGGGAGAACGCCGCACCCGTATTACGGCCGTCGGGCCAGGATGCCGGGCCGATCAAGTCCCGCCAAAGGCCGAGGAAGAAGAGGAAGAGCCGCCGCTCAGAAGAAGCCGCCGCCCCTCGTAAACCGGACCAGAGCGGGAGCGCGTGCGGCCACCGGACTCCGCCCCTTCCCTGGACCCTTCCCCTTTTGAACACTGCCCTCCTTCACGAGCCCCGCAGCACAACGAGGACACCAGATCCCCCCGTTTTGTTGGACACTTCTTCCCCTGGACACTTTATTTTAGTAATTTTGTTTAATAAAAGCCTCTCCGAGGACTGACGCCACACCCACTGTGTCTGTCGTTGGCTCCTCCGTCACAATATATATATATATATATATATTATTGTTGGGATTGTTTACATTTCACATAATCATTATATACTACCTACCATTAAAAAGTTTGTGGTTTAAAGAAAATAATACTTTTATTCAGCAAGGATGCAATAAATTGATCAAAAGTGGCAAAGACATTTATAATGTCCTTTAAATGTTAATAACATTTCACAATATTACTAATTGTACTGTTTTTAATCAAATAAATGTAGCCTTGGTGAGCAGAAGAGATGACCCCAAACTTCTAACGTCTTGTGATTATGTAGATTTAGTTTATTATATATTAGCAGGATTTTTATGGTTGCACTTATCTTCAAATAGGTGTGTTTATCCGCATTTTACACGTACTCTAAACACGGCTCAAAAGTCAAAACGACACACTCAGGAATACCTAGACAGCTTATTTCCCATCCCATAATGTTTGCGCTACAAATACTCGTTCTTACAGATGTTCTCTCATCTGTATTTTTAGAAGAATCGTTTGAGGTGAATAATGTTTTGAAGGCTCTCCGAGAGTTTAATTCAAACCGCAGCATGAAACATGCCCTGAGAGAGAGAACGAGAGCGAGCGTCTTCCTCACACGTCTCTCTCCATCACTGTTTGTTTGAACTGTGAAACGCTCTCTGAATCCTGTTAAAGGAGCAGACGAGAGGTCACGACCCCGTCACATCTTCATTCTGCTCTCTCCCCTGCACTCCATCATTCTCATCAGTCGCTCATCATCATATAATCAGACGGGTCTGACCCGCTGACCTCGCCTCTATGCTAAAACACAAACAGCTCTTGAAGGACATGCACGGCTTCTATACAAGTTAAAGATGAAGTGTGATGTTAAAACTCCAAGCTTATAATATTCAGAGTCAACTATATTTAAGACATTCTGAGACGGGCTGACACTGAACATCGCTCTGATTAATTAGCATTTGTTGCATGACTGATTGATTACCACTGAAAATGAAGGACAACATACAGAGACAAATCAAACCAATGATGAATAACTAAGAGTCCATCTATGAAAGCAGTCCCACTGTCAAAATTATGTGATTAAAATCAATTTTCATGATTAAAAACTATTTTTACCTAAAATGACTTTTTTCATAATTAATAAATAAATAAATACTATTAGTGTTCTTAAAATGTCAGAGCATTTAAAATGATACAATACATGTATATTATTTTTATATATATATATATATATAAAATATATATTATATATATATATATATATATATATATATATGATATACTATATAATATACACTACCTTACTACCTCTATATACATATTTTATAAATAGTAATATTTAAAAATACAATTGTATAATAAAATTTAAATATGACAAACTAAGAATACACTTAAAGAAAATTATATATTATATAATTAAATATTATATATTATACATTACATACACACACAGTACCATTAATATTAAACATTTTTCAATATTATATTTAAAATGGTATATAATTGTTTTTAAAAATTTAAATATTAAAACATTAAGAATATTCTTAATTAATAATTATTAACGTGTATTTATATAATTTTTACAATTATATAAAATGTATATTAATATATTAAAATATATTATATTTTTATATAGTATATATAATATATTAAAAGAAACGCACACACACATATTTAAAAGTATTTATCATTTTAAATGGATATAAAAATGGATATATCAAAACATATTACGAATGTTCTTAAAAAATCAAATAAAAATTATATAAATTATATGAAATATTTATAACCCCATAGGCTTCTACTGGAAGCATATCAGTATACATATTTCTTTTAAAAGTATGAACTTATTTTCTGTAGTAATGAACATTATGCCACAGATGCTATGAATAGATCTTCACTTGTTTTGAACTCAGAGGTTTTCTTTAAGAGGAAGCAGCACTAGTGCTGATTTAAACACACACAAACAAGACTGTTTTTGTGTGAGAGCACCACACAACAATTTGGGTTAAACAGGCAGTGCTGATAAACACACAGCAGCGTCCTGACCTCCTTCACTATCTCCCTCTGTTTCCGTTTTACTGCTTTCTTTGGAAGTGGACGTTCAGGAAGTTCAGTGTCTAAGCGCCTCAGTGTTTGGAAAGTGACATTAGAGCACCAGACTTCAAAGAACCGAGTGTAATCCGCTGCCATTTTAGTAATTAAAAACCTGCTCAGATTTTACATCTAGGTGAGTGTGTGTGTGTGTGTGCGCGCTTGATTAGATGCATTTTTCAAATCATATTCATAATCCTCAAAAAAGTGGAAGAACTAAATCCTCAATCTCAAAAACTTCTAAATTCCCAATTAAAAAGTAAAAAACAAAAAAAAGAATATTTGATGTCAAAAAATTAAACTCATGATGCATGATAACACAGTATTGCTTTATATTTTATAGCAATTTTAGTGCATCTAATTTTTAATAGGACTGATCTATTTTTAGATCAATGGTTTTTGACTGTTGAATGAAATGGAATGAAATTTCTCCAAAAATCCACTGACTGTGCTGTGATTGGCTGGTGTATTAGTGTGCTGCTCTCTGACTGGCTCTTACCACATCATTTCGGCTCAGCACCTCCAGGATGTTGTTCAGAAGTTCGACGCTGTTGCGCTTCTCGTCCTGATGCCCCTCCCCCACCACGGCCAATGCCCCGCTCAGCTCGCGGAGCATCATGGGTAACAGGATGTCACGGCAGTCTGGAGATGAAAAGTAAATAATATCAAAATAAATAAGTAAATAAACAAAACTCATGAATAAGACTCGGGATGGACATCAGGACATTGTGGAGAAAGCAGCTTTTTGGCACATGCAAAGACTTTATCCATTCAAAAAAAACTATGAAAAGCAATTAACATATCAAATGTGTAAACGTATAGAAAGAAATTATGATAAATTAAAATAACTTATTTTAGGTGCAAATATAAGAGCAGGTGAGTGTTTTGAGTGTCATGAGGTCTGTTTGACGCAGTGAGTTCAGTGTAACTGACTCTGACTCAAGCATCTTTTCTCCTGCCTCTTAAAATCAGCACATTAAAAGCTCATTTAAACTCTGGCTCGTTACCAGCCGATTATCATTGATGAAAAATCTGATTTTGCTGAGAAAGTCAAAGTCAGAGAGAAAGATGAACTAACACAAATGTACCTTTCAAAAGACAATGACAATGAATTTTTCAAATTTTAATACCATGATATGTGTGTGTTTGTGTATGTGTGTACACTGGTTCTTTGATGTAATATTTTTTTACTTTTTTTTTTTTAATCTTTTTAATTTTTTAATACTGTGGTTCTTTGGGATATAATAATAATAATAATAAATATATGATAATAAAATATATACATGTACCTTTCATTCATATTTTTGAGGGACACATGAGTAGTAGGTAGATGTTTGTTTTATAACAAGTTCTGTGTAAAATACTTTTTAAACCAATCCCATTTTGTCCGTTATGGGGTTGAGAAAAAATGGTATCTAAATCTGAAAAAAAAAACTGAAAATAATAAAAGTTCTTTAATGCCTGATTTTTTTTTTTTTTGCAGGTTTAATGTTTGCCTAATGAAGCGGGGTATTCAGAAAATGAATTTTATGTAATTGAAAAAAAATTATATTCCAAGCTAAAATGTTACCGAATCCCAGGAATGACCCATATATATATATATATATATATATATATATAATAGATAGATAGATAGATAGATAGATAGATAGATAGATAGATAGATAGATAGATAGATAGATAGATAGATAGATAGATAGATAGATAGATAAACAAAAACTTTATTTGTGTAACAGATTCACTGTATGCAGGTCAAAGAGCCAAAGTCTATCCAGAATGCAGCACTTCATGTTCAAATGTATCAGCGTTTGCCATTGACCTGATCTTCCCACACAAGCATTCCTCTCAACGCCATCTCTCTCTCTCAGAGCTCAAATGAGTCTCAGCAGGTGAGTTTCTCTCTCACAAGAGCGCAATGCATCAAGAAAAGGCAGATATCATAAATGCAATGAGTTGCGGGTGCCGTACATCACAGGGTTCACAGAGAAACATTTAGAGCGGCTAATCACAGTGAACGGCCAGTTTACCGCACGCTTACAGTATTGTTGCACCTTCAGTCTGGTAAATAAACGACAATCATAAACGTTGGCACTAATGCTAATTACCGAGGCGAATGGTAATTGGATTTGTCACACTTAATGTCCCTGTGAGATAAAGAGCGATGAGAGCGAGACTCCTCGGAGGAGAGATAAATGCGGCCCTCAGGGAGAAAGAGTGAATATTGAGTGATCTGAGCCCATGAAGGCTTTGCTAGTGTTGCTTTTTATAGAGTGTCCCGTTTCATCATCAATATCCCGGCCAAGAGCAACAGGAAAATATGCCGTCGAGCATTTTCTCAAGGCCAAACTCACCCATTCACCTCCTGGACCAAAGCGGCGCTCGGTGAGTGTGTGTTTATCATTGTCATAATCCAAATTAAGCATTAAAACATGACAAACACACACAGCATTATGTGTACATGCTCATACCATAACAACACCATAGTGACCTACACATCCAGTGTTCACGCTCGCAGCGTTTTTCGGCTGAGCAGAAATGCTTTTACCTAAGAGGAAAAAACACTTACTCGACAGACTCTATATTACTGTGGACTGATCCTGGCCGAGAGCCACGCTAGCGTTGGCCAAAAGTGCTTCATCTATCACTTAGATGACTTTTACAAATAATGCATTTTGACTGGAACTGAATAATGGAAAACGTGGCACATCACTTACTCTTCTTAGAATAGTCTATTGTTTGTCTTAAACACATCACTTTAACATCGAATCTGTTTCCTGCAAGGAAGATCCTTGTTTATAAGATATTAAGATATTTTGAGTGATATATCTTAGGTGATCAATTGTGACACGTCACAGTTTTCATGGTACTGTACTACCATGTGCCGCGTGGTGGATGAAATACACAAACCAAGCACTTGAGTAAAAGTACAGATACCAAAATAAAACATTACTCCAGTAAAAGTATTGAAAAGGTCCTTTTCAATTTTACTCAAGTAAAAGTACAAAAGTATTTGAATTTTAATCTAATGTATTAACTGTAAAAAGTACTGATCGATTAATGTTTATTTTACGATTTTTATTTTAATGTGTATGCAAACATACTAGTTTGAAACTCACTGCTTCAGCATGAGCAGTAATTTGCATTATTTGAATATTTTAATATTTTAATGTTCAGTTTTTTACCTAAAACCTACCCCATTGAGATGGTGATTCAATGATGTGGATATATCTGCATTCAAACATTTCTGCATTCAAAATGGATATATCTGCATTCAAGCTTACAACAGCCCACCCTTTTAAAGCAGATCTAGTTCACAAACAACTGACAGTCCTTATCTATGATTTTCATTTACAATAATAAATACTTAAATTCACCATTAGTTACTTGTTGAGCTCCAAGGATCTCCCATTTCTGGTGCCTTTTGAGTCAGAATTGTGAATCCACTGAGAAGTTAACTGGAGACTCGCTCTGACAGAATCATTTGAATCAGTGAGTTGTTAACTGGAGACTCACTCTGACGGAATCATTTGAATCAGTGAGTTGTTAACTGGAGACTCACTCTGACGGAATCATTTTAATCAGCGAGTTGTTTTCTGATCGAATCATTTGAATCAGTGAGTTGTTAACTGGAGACTCGCTCTGACCGAATCATTTTAATCAGTGAGTTGTTAACTGGAGACTCGCTCTGACCGAATCATTTGAATCAGTGAGTTGTTAACTGGAGACTCGCTCTCACCGAATCATTTTAATCAGTGAGTTGTTAACTGGAGACTCGCTCTCACCGAATCATTTTAATCAGTGAGTTGTTAACTGGAGACTCGCTCTGACCGAATCATTTGAATCAGTGAGTTGTTAACTGGAGACTCGCTCTGACTGAATCATTTGAATCAGTGAGTTGTTACCTGGAGACTCGCTCTTACCGAATCATTTGAATCAGTGAGTTGTTAACTGGAGACTCGCTTTGACGGAATCATTTGAATCAGTGAGATGTTAACTGGAGACTCGTTCTTACCGAATCATTTGAATCAGTGAGTTGTTAACTGGAGACTCGCTTGGAATGGATCATTTGAATCAGTGAGTTGTTATGTGGAGACTCGCTCTGAATGGACCATTTGAATCAGTGAGTTGTTACCTGGAGACTCGCTCTGAATGGATCATTTGAATCAGTGAGTTGTTAACTGGAGACTCGCTCTGACCGAATCATTTGAATCAGTGAGTTGTTAACTGGAGACTCACACTGAATGAATCATTTGAATCAGTGAGTTGTTACCTGGAGACTCACACTGAATGAATCATTTGAATCAGTGAGTTGTTACCTGGAGACTCACACTGAATGAATCATTTGAATCAGTGAGTTGTTAACTGGAGACTCGCTCTGACCGAATCATTTGAATCAGTGAGTTGTTAACTGGAGACTCACACTGAATGAATCATTTGAATCAGTGAGTTGTTACCTGGAGACTCACACTGAATGAATCATTTGAATCAGTGAGTTGTTACCTGGAGACTCACACTGAATGAATCATTTGAATCAGTGAGTTGTTAACTGGAGACTCGCTCTGACCGAATCATTTGAATCAGTGAGTTGTTAACTGGAAACTCACACTGAATGAATCATTTGAATCAGTGAGTTGTTACCTGGAGACTTGCTCTGACAGAATCATTTAAATAAGTGAGTTGTTACCTGGAGACTCGCTCTGACGGAATCATTTGAATCAGTGAATTGTTAACTGGAGACTCGCTCTGACCGAATCATTTGAATAAGTGAGTTGTTACCTGGAGACTCGCTCTGACGGAATCATTTGAATCAGTGAGTTGTTACTTGGAGACTCGCTCTGACCAAATCATTTGAATCAGTGAGTTGTTACAGTAACTGGAGACTCACTCTGAACGGGTCAATTGAATCAGTGAGTCTTAGTTGAATAGATAATTGACAGGTGAGTATGTGGTCCTTAGCTATTATCAGGACAGATCAGCATTCACTCTCAAAATGCATTGTTGTCACATGTGTTTCTGAATGAGGTTTTAGCGATCAGATGTGACCACTTGATCAGATCCCTGATCACTTAGACTGATCATCTTTCTACCTTTTTTCCTCAACCAGGACTGAAGCGAAGACTAAATCACAGAGCTGTTTGAGTATTCAAAAAATGAATGTAATCTCACTGATGTGTCAGTCTTTCTCTCAGGAGGAAAAGATCTTGACAACTGCTCCAATAAGAATCATAACTCAGCCCTTTTCTCTCCACCAAAAAAACCCTTGTTCATTTTCATCTGTCATTCTATCCTGAGAGTTCACAATAAACTATTTCACATGGTAATAAGACGCCATTTCAATTACCCAGCTGGCTTAAACCAGATGGACCCACCGCACCATGCCACAGACAAAAGTGTGTGAAAACCGAAAGCTCCTTCATCGACACTGAAGATTGAAATCAGAATAAGCTTTAACTCGGGCTCTTCATGCAGCACTCGAAGGCCTAATTCAATCCTATTTCTATTACTGAGATTTTAGATGTCCGTGCACAATAATACCTACCGTGTTTCGCTACGCTGTTAATATATATATTTCTCCTTGATGAAATGTGTTGAGCATCAAATTCACCTGTAATTCTCTCCTATGGGGCGGAACGAGAGCGCAGCTGAAAATTGGTTCCTCAGCTGTTAACATACTGATGACAGCTGCATCGGACAATCACAAACTTTAAAGTGCATCATTTCCATGCGTCCTATTTAAGTGTGACTTTCAGAGCAAAAACAACAACAGCTGCTCTAAACGTCTGACTGCACTGAAAAACAGCCACCGTTCCTATAGATGTCAGACTTTTAAGGCAAGACACTGGTCAGTTTTGGGTTATTTTGCTTTCGTAATATCATCTTTCAGACTAGAGGAAAGAAAACATCCAATATACACATAAAGTGTTTGTTTTATTGCACTTTGTTTATTTGTGCTTGTAGATTTCCATCATAATACACATATTTAAGAGCCCATTTTTTTCAAAATGAGCCCACAATCTCCACTTCAGCAGCACTTGCACCAAACTTTACAGATGTATTCCTGTCTATATTCTGAAGGTTTGTTTATATATTATTTGCATGATTTTATTCCTAAAAAAACATGTTGAAAATATTTGTTTTTTTTTTTCTGCCTGTTGCCAGTAGTTTTAGTAAAAACCCTAACTTTAATGCCAACAAAATGAAACAAGAAATTTGAACTTAGTTTTACCCAATGTTTAGATTTCGGTCCTGAAAATGTATGCAAAATTAATGCATATTTAAGTAGATAATGCCTTGTTTACATTGTTAAACAGCTCAGATAAATAAATAAATAAACAAACAAACAAACAAACATGGAAAAAGGCAAGATGGAAGGACAGACAGATAGACAGACAGACAGACAGACAGACAGACAGATAGATAGATAGATAGATAGATAGATAGATGCAAAAGGGTAAGTAAATAAATAAGCAAGGAAAATGCACACTGTGTCTTTAAACTATAACAATTACAAATAAAGTATAATTTAAATATATAAATAAATACAATAAAAAAAAGAACATCCACCATCCCTACAGAGATCAGATTTTAATAATAATTTAATAAAGTAAACCTGGATATTTCACAAGCCTTTATCTATTATTGTGGTGATTTGTAACTGAAATTGTCTATGCATCAATCTTTGCATTTCCACTCAGAAAACAAATACTTCCACTAAAATCCCGGTTTCAAAGCTTTTGAGACTAGAATATTCTCTTAACCACCATAGCAACCACACAAAACACCCTAGCAACCGCATAGCAATGCCCTGGAAACCATCTTAGCATCATAGTGATGGATAGCACAAACAAGCTCCAGTGACTCACAAAATGTAAAACTCTTGGCAAACGCTGTTATAATCAAGGCCAGTGGAATTACTTCTGAAAGCCCCTTAAAGTCTTGAATATCAATATCAATTCCAAGAAATATTCTCATTTAAATTCCCAGTTAAAAACCGTGGCAAACTCTGCCCACAGATCCTGAAACGAGCGCAACACTTCCATCAACAGATGGTGACACGGAAAAACGGGGAAAAGCTGAAAGAATAATAAAAAATTAACAAATAAGAGTGAAATGCATTTTCCCTGCTGTAATGCCTTTTAACCCAGCAGGATAAACAGTCGGAAAAGCCCTTGGCAACCGTAACCATAACAACAGCCACATTAAGGCCTGAGTAAAAAAAAAAAAACTTTAATTCACTTTCACTGCATTTGAATTAGTCAGATGAGGTGTGAGTGTTTGTGTCTGTGTGTCTGTGTGTGTGTGTGTGTGTGTGTGTGTGTGAGTTTGACACACTTCATCATTTTAATGCATCACCACTGAGAGAGTGAATAACGGCAAATTTGTGTATTACTGCGTGTGCGTGTGCGTGTGTGTGTGTGTGTTTTATTTCTATATTACTCTGGTTATGTAATGCACATTTCATCGAACCATTTCTCATTAGAATCATCAAGCCTAGAAATTAAATCATCATTAGGGCCACACAAACTCGCTGTCCTGCTTTAAAACACATACAAGTGCCAGGATATCTGTGAAGGCCTAAAAAGCATGAAAATAATTCATAAAGCCTGAACAAATGCACCCACACAACAGTGTAGCTTTTGTTAACTAAACCTATTAAAAACAGTTTTTTGGTAACTGAAATAAATCTAAAATAAAACGTAAATATTTGCTTCAAAAATGTTTTAACTAAACTAATACTGAAATAAAAATAATGCTAAAATTAAAAAAAAAAAAAAAACAGACACACAAAACAAAAACATAAGAATGACAAAAACCACATAAAATTACTAAAATTTAAAATAAAATTAAAATTAAACCAAATAAATATAGACACGCAGTGTTGTTATTGTTAACTAAAGCTATTAAAAAAAATTTCAGTAATTAAAATGAAGCTGAAATAAAACAAAATGTAAATATTTGATTGAAAAATATTTAAACTTAAAAATATTCTAATGAAAATAATTCTAAAATGGAAATAAGTTGAAGTACTAAAGTTACTAAAACTAAAGCTTAAAAAATTAATTAATTATTTAATTAATTAAATCTACATAGAAATATGTAAAATTTTACAAGAAATGAAAGTGACAAAAACCACACAACAAAATTACTAAAACTTAAACTAAAATTAAAATGAAACTGAAAATATAATAGTTATTTAAAATATACAAAAACAAAATTACTAAACTAAAATTATAATGAAACAAAATATAACAAATAAATGCTAATTCAAAATAATAATAGCATATAAGGAATACTAGAATAACACTGACACACATAGAAAACAAATCAAACCATTACAGAAGAAAACATGCAAGACTGTAGTGAGCTTCATAGTGGTTCATCGCCCAGATGGGTTTCAATTCACAAAGCCAAAAGAAAGTAAAAAGCACAAAAACTAGGACTGATCGGTGGATAAATAGACATTATTATATCACACGACTCTCTGTGCATATTACATTAGATTATATTTCATAAAAATGCTAACTTTTTGCACTGAAGAGTGAAATAAAAAGTCTGACATTCAGATACATTTCTGAGTCACAGGACAGAGGAGTTTATGAAACTCTTTTATTAAAATTAATCTCCATCTCTGACTCTTATGCATGGCGATTCTCTTTACAGAGCATCCGTACTCATCAAACACGCGTGGGATCCAGGAGCACTGGTCTGGGATCAGATGCGGTCTGTGTGTTTGTTCTGATCTCTGAGAATCAAACTGCTCGAACATCAGCCGACAGTTCTTCAAAAGCAGCTGTGATTTAAAGATCTCTTTTGAGTTAAAAGAATGCAGCAGATCGGAGGCAGATGAGAGTTTCTGGGTAATTTGCTCGTTATTTCTTTCTTTAAACGATTCAATAATTCCCGTCTGTCAGGTTTGCGAGTGTGACAGCAGAATAATTTGAGCTAACTGCTCTCATATTATTATTCATGAATCTAATTTCACATCAAGTGGAAATTAAATGTGCCAAATGCAGATTCACATTTGAGTGTGTGTGTGTGTGTTTTCCATTCCAAAGACTAAAGTTGCACATCATAATGATTATAGTTTATGTACTTAAAGGGATAGTTCACCCAAAATTGATTTACTCATCCTCAGTCCATCCAAGATGTAGGCGTCCTCTTTTTTCTTTAGTATAACAGTAAATTAGATTTTTAGCTGAAACCGTGGTTCTTGGTGATTTATAAAATGTCACTTTGAGAGTGAAAATAAGCATATCATGCAAAAATAGTGTTGCCTGATATGCTTATTTTGACTCTCAAAGTGCTGGTAGCCATTGACTTACATTTTATGAATCACCAACGACCATAGTTTCAGCTTAAAATCGTCTTTAGTGCTCTACTGATAAAAAATAAAAAAAAGTCACCTACATCTTGGATGGCCTGAGGGTGAGTAAATTAACACCAAATATTGGTTTGTAAGTACAAGTATGAGCCTTTCAATCTACTGTATCTGGCAACCTGCTGTATAAGATGAGTTTTACACTTGGATTATGTTTGATTGATCAAAAAAAAAAACTTACTTTCATGCTTCGTGGAGTTCATTTCAGTCCAGAATTAAGTGTCAAAGTTGACAGTAAATTTGATCATTCTCGCTCTGTAATGAAACTGAACACTGCAATGAGAGTTTCAAAGGTTTTTAATATCAAAGATGTTTTAACCTTCATCCAAAATCCATCTTTTTCACCTTTCATTCTGTTTCTGACCTATAACGCATCCAGGGTCCAAAATAAACACTCACCAAAAGCTGAATACCAGTTAAAACGACCTTGGAAGAGTGAATTAAAGGAGTTCCTGGTCCGTTGGCTTTTATTAAGAAATAATTCATGGCTAAAATTGAACTCAATTGATTTCATTTTTTTTTTTTTCTAAAAGTTTTTTTTCCCTTAATGTGCCAGCAAATGTGAACTATTAAACCAGCATCTCTTACTAAACCAGCTAAATTATGAAGAATAAAATCATAACGGATCTGCAGGTTTCTGTAACAATCAGACAGTTAAAAATATACATTTACATATGTAATTATACATGACATAATTACTTTACTCTTAGTTAAATGAAACTAAAACCGAAATAGAAAATTAAAGCTATAAAAATATTTTAAAATATATAAAAATGAATTAAAATGACAAAAACACAACAAAATTACTAAAACGTAAACAAAAATGTACATTTTCTGTACATTCATTCATTTAGCACAGGGGTTTTCAAACAATTAAGTCCGCGATTTAAAACATGCGTTGCGTGTTTCGACACACGGGCGTGCATGAGTTGTAATAACAGTGAGGGTCTCAGAGCAACGTCATTATTAAAAGGCTCGATCGGTCCGCATTATTACTGAGAAGAAACTCACTCACTTCACTGCGCTGTATTCTGCATGTGATTTCATACACCGGAAAATTACAATGTTGCGAAAACGGTTTCAGGTATGTTTATTCATTTCTATCGTCTGTTTGAACTTCACTGCAAAAAAAAAGAAAAGTTGAGCCAACTTAAAATTTTAAGGCAACCAGCTTCAGCAGATTTTTGAGTTTTCTCAACTTGTCGTTTTAAGTTTATACAACACAAATTTGAGAATCTCCCACAAAAATTAGTTGAGCAAACTCAAAAATCTGCTGAAGCTGGTTGCCTTAAAAAATGTATTTTTTTATAGTGTTGGCGCTGTTTTCGTTCTTCATATGCATTTGGCTACCCACCAATAAGGAAACGGTCTGTAAAAAGAATTTCACGTGTACAAGGTGAGCAGGGCACAAACGGCAGGGTTAATTGTAACACTACAAGATTTAAACATTTCCCACGTAACAAAATTGACAAAATTTCTTATTATTTTATTTTTATACAGAGAAAAAATGTGCCAAAGTTCAAAAATCTTTTGAAGATATTGCTGAACATTTATTTAACCATTGCAAAAGTAAATTTCTGACTGAAGTATCTCGGGTTTTAGTGTTTATTTAAAAGGAGACACATCTGTTTAATATGTTTACCAATTTCACAATTATTTTAATCTCCAAACAGTTTTAGATAGTACTGCTTCGCTTCTTATGCTTTGCTAAAAAGTGTTGGGTTGTGCTCCACTATCCCTAAGGATCATGAACGCGATGAGTTTAGCAATACTTGCAGCGCGGATTACAGTTCACTGGAGTGAGCGTGTTTCGAGTTTCATATTTTAATATCTGTAAACAAAGAAATTAAAACTTAAATATTAGCAGTGAAATTTTACAGTTGTACTATAAAATAAAATGGTTATTTTTCTTAAATATTTCATTTCTGTCATATTAAACTTTTAATTAAGATTAAGCTTAACGTAATCTCAATTGTTTTTTATCTCAAATATTTTGGTGGGTCGTGAAATAGATTATACTTGTCTAGGTGGGTCGTGGAATGGAAAAGTTTGGGAACTCCTGATTTAGCAGATGCTTTTATCCAAAGCGACTTACAAATGGAAAGTAATACAACAAGCATCTTAAAAATTAAAATAAAATTGAAACTCTAACACAAACAGAAATAATAGAAAGTACTTTGGACCCTGGCTGAATCTGAACAAAATAAAACGATAAAAATACACAACCATTCAAGAGTTTGAGGTTGGTAAGATTTTTGAATCTTTTTGAAAGGAATATGTTATGCCCACCAAGGCTACATTTATTTGATAAAAAATACAGTAAAAACAGTATTATTGTGAAAAAAAAATTATTGCAATGTAAAATATTGTTTTCTATTTGAAAATATGTTTAAATGTAATTTATTCCTGTGATGCAAAGCTGAATTTTCAGCATCATTACTTCAGTCTTCAGTAGGGATGTAACGATTCGCTCAACTCACGATTCGATTCGATTTGCGATTTTGATTTCACGATTCATGATTTTTTTTAAGAAAATGAGATTTAAGACAAATTATAAATTAAATATGTTCTTTTATTATTGCTTGGACAAAATGCTGCACGTTTCTTTGTGAAATTGAAATATAACACTATAATAATATACTAATATAGCACTTGCATATTATTGCTCTTTTGTTGGTTTTGATTGCTTCTATTGTCCTCATTTTTAAGTCACTTTGGATAAAAGCGTCTGCTAAATAACAAAATGTAAATATAATGTAAATGTAAATAACAACTAAACTGAAATTTTAAAACAAGCCCCAAATCAAATAAATAAGTAACATAAATAAAATAAATCTCTTCATAAAAACTAAATAAGGCTTTGTCTGTGCTCTTTCCATTTAAAATTAGAGGCAACCACTGCATTTTAATCATGATCCAAACAAAGATGCTGCATACATGCAGCAGGAGCAGTTTTTAACTTAAATTAGACTGTATAATTTCGAAATTTGAAGCAAAAACAGAATGGTATGACTTCAGTTTTGTGAAATTATACATAGAAACAGCAGACGAGCTGAATGAGACGCAGATTCACTCTCTGCCAGCAGGTGGTGTTTTAAGCGTTTCCTTGGTTTCCGCTGTAAACAAAGCAGCGCTGCACTTATGAACTTTAATATGCATTATACAGAGGCAAAATGCGAAGAAAAATACCATCTAAACTTTTCTAAAGACAGTAAGTTCCCCTCAGACATGCATTCATATAAACTGCCCTAATTGAATCGCGATTTGTTTCGCATCTCAACCGATTTGAATCGTCACATATTTGAATCGATTTTCAACCGGCTCGCGGTTAATCGTTACATCCCTAGTCTTCAGTGTCACATGACCCTTCAGAAATTATTCTAATATGCTGATTTGTGCTCAAGAAACATTTCTTAATTATTATCAATGTTGAAAACAGTTGTGCTGCTTCATATTTTTGTGGAAAACGTGATAGATTTATTTGTATTTTTTCAGGATCCTTTGAAAAATAGAAAGTTCAATTGCATATTACATTATAAATATATTTACTGTAATGTTTGATCAATTTAATGCATCTTTGTGAATGAAAGTATTCATTTATTCACAAAGACGCAATAAAAAAATCATCCTGACCCAAATCTTTTGCATGCTTAAAAAACATTACATCACTAGACACTTTTAGCACACTGCTCTAAAGGCACTAATGTTAATAATGCACTATTAGAATGGACACTACAAATGGAGATTCAGCCACCAGCATCTGCCACTTGTCGCTGTTCCCATCATGCCTTGTTTCTCCTCCAGGTGAGTGCCGGACACACTAGATGAGGCTAATACGGTGGAGGTAATTGTACAGCGTATAAATGTCCCATTCCTCTCGCGCTCATTTCAGACTGACATTTCGCAAAATGGGGCCTCGTTTTCCAGCGGCCGGCCAGATAAATTTCAATTAAAATGCCTGTCAGGACGGCTTACGGGGAACACGGTAATTCAAAAATAAATAAAATGACACATGAATATATGAATAAGTAAACAGCTGGCCGCATCATGCAGGACAAAAGAGGAATCCTCTCATTGTGATGTCAAGCAGGCCTGGACCAATCACTAGAGGCGAAAGAGCATCGCTCATGAATATTTATGGCGAACGCACCGGACGTGTATGGAGCGGACAGCTTGTGATTGTGCTCAATAAAATACACAAATTTCATTCTGAAACCTGATGTCTCATGCAAACTAAGAGGATGTCGAATGCAACTGGAATAGAGAAATGATCATTTGCGGTGAAATCTGTAGAGCGGATCTGATTTTGTGGCAAGCCAAGCAGAGACAGGCACAAAAAAACTGATCAATACCCTGCAGTTTTTGCTCTGAATTTCATTTCACACCAGAGTTGCTAGTATATAAAGTCTCTCTAAAACTCAGGCCTGTCAAGTTAATTCCAGAAAACAATAAGACAAAATGTCACAGCCAAAAACATCTGTCTGTCTATTACAACAATGTGTAATAACATCAACATTTAATAAAATAGCACAGATGAAACTCATCAGGTCAGATAGGCTAATACACACTTCATCATATGTGTGTCCATCATTAGTCATCGACTGTCAACTGAACAAGCCACGCTAATATCAATAACTAGAGAGCTGCTAATATGATGTTGATATATATATACAGTCATAAAATAGCCTGTCACAATTCAATTATAGTGAACAAGATGTGCATAAATGTGCTGATACATACATTTTTATATCATTATATATTTACATATCACAAGTTTACTTTCATTTTAATCAATGTAAGATGTTTTATTTTTAAGTTTTTCTTCTAGTTTTAGTTAGCTATAATAACCCTGTTCATGCACTGACAAGAGTGTTGGTAGATTTTACAACGAATACAAGCGAAGGTTAAAACTTTAGGTTAAATGAGGCTGGATGATGAATCTATCTATCATTACCCATCATCAAACACACACACACTCAACACAATCCATCACCACTCTCATGAGCAAAACCATCAGACTCTTTAGTAAAACACACACATACAAACACATTCATCACCCGTCTGCATCTTATCCAAGTTAAAGAGTGTACACACACACACACACACACATGCACCAATACACACACACACCATTCATCACTTTATAGCATCTAGTTAACAGGCCGTTTGGCAGGAGCAGGCCAAAGGCTATCATATAAACCCAGAGAGAGAAAGAGCGGAGGAAAAGATACAGTGTAAAATAACATATCAAAGATGCTGTGAAAAGAAAAGAAAAGAAAAGAAAAGAAATACTTTCAGAGTAAATGCCTAATTTATTCATGCTGCAATGCATGCTGGGAACTCACAAACCCTTAAGGTTTCAGCAATATTATTTGAACATCTTTGTTCGGATAACTGTGTTTGACTAATCTGGGACAATATTTGGAGGCATTACGATAGTCTAACATGGGTTTTAATGCATTTTAAAGTAGAGATGCACTGATATGAAAGAACGATATCTGCCGATGCTCTCAACCAGGGGTCACCAAACTTGTTCCTGGAGGGCCGGTGTCCTGCAGAGTTTAGCTCCAAACCTAATCAAGCACACCTGAACCAGCTAATCAAGGTCTTGCTTAGCATACTTGAAACTTCAAGGCAGGTGTGTTGAGGCAAGTTGGAGCTAAACTCTGCAGGACACCGGTTAAAATGAACAACAACACTATTATATTAAATGCTATTTATTTTCAGATATAATAAATCACACTCAAATAAAAATGTCAGCCCTGAAAGTACACGTACATTATGGAGACGTCTACATTTACATCTGCAAGACATATATTTTTAGAGTGTTTGCTCATCTACAATAAGTCTATAGGACGTTTCCAATCAGATGTACTGTATACACATTTAGAAAATGTCTTTAAGATGTTTATGATTTAGAATGTATGTAAAACTGACATCTTAAATACATCTATCATAGGGCTGTGCAATTAATTGAAATACAGTTTCGATTTCGACCTCCAACGATTATGAAAATACAATAATCGACATAAAACGATTATTGCGCCCCATTACGCCCCTTTTCTAGCGGTGCGCTTTCGTTCCTCCATAAAAGCCCAATTTCACATGCAAATCAAAAAAATCATGTAATGGGACTTTTGCAAAATGGGACGTGCTTGATTTATTTAAGTTGATTAGATGTATTCATGTTTTTAAAAGTGACAAAAAGAACTTGCGCTGTTCCTCGGGAGGATTACCGTGTATGCGCTCAGAGACAGAACACAACACACACATAAAAGTAATCTTTTAGCTCAAGGTGCGCACGCCTTGACGGTCAAATATACGCAAAAAAATGCATGTGGTTAAATTAGTGGTTATTCATGAACCCTCATCGGTTATGTAATAAAGGAACGTAAATAGTTGAGAATGAAAATATGTGTGTAACAGTAAATTGGATCCGTGCGGCTCTTAAAGTGACAGCAGGCTCCTGCTGCTGACTGTGTGCTTCATATTGATCAAACAACAAAAGACAAAGACAAAATCACTCGCTGCTCTTGACTAAAGGACTTTTTGTGGCTTTAATAAGTTAAATGAAGTATAATTCTTACAGTGAAGACTGTTGTTTTATTTTAAATTAGATTATTCATATTCTGTATATCAATTGGTATCTTTAAATAAATCATTCAATTAATGTTTTGGTCATATGGCCCACTCATAATTGTGTTAAATAATCGTGATTACAGTATAGAACAAAATAATTGTGATTATGATTTTTGTCATAATCGAGCAGCCCTTGTATGTCAGATGTTTTTACACAGCAGATGCTTTCCAGATTAAACAATCTTTAACAAACATCTTGCAGGCGTACTTGTGCTATCTGGGTGTCTAAAACAATTACTTTTCAGAAAAACTTCCTGACAGATTTATTCCAACATACATATATAATTAACAGTAAATATGCTCTTTCTAGTGTTTCCTATATCTAACTAACGAACTGTGAACACTGGGTAACTTTCATGAAATGCAATGTTAAGTGACATATTGTTCATAAGCTGTTTTATTTGATGGCTTTCTTTCAATTGAAATGCTGATTGAGTGATTACATAAACATTTCTGTAGGTTGTAATGCATCTTTCAATGTTCTTTCTGATGTTCTTTCATGTTTATTTCACGTATTAAAGTGGAAGAGACTCACGCTCTGCTGCATAAAACTGAAGCTGCTACAAAGATCTGTCACACCACATTTAAGAGTGTCAAAATGGCATTTATTGTTCGGATTTTGTGATAAAATATACAGGATTTGAAAGCTGAGGCTTTGTTTCTTATCAGAAGTAACAAAGCACAAAGCTTTTTGTGATAATTGGATTGGAGGCACATTACGAATAACGTTTTGTGAAGGGAAAACTGAGGACCTGGCAACCCTGGCTTAAACTACGGGTGATGCATAGGGTCAAATAGAACCTACATAAACAGTGCAGCATTAATGCATTATTATTGGTTTAAACTGGACAGCCCTAAATTCAAAACAAGAAAGATTTTTTGTCATGCAAGTTGCTGTCTGACATGCTTTTCCACCGCCTTTTGATTGACAGGAAATAATCGGCCCATCAGCTGTTTTTAAACAATTGGCCGATGGCCAAAAGTGCAGGTAATTGCTTTTATCGGCCGATACCGATTATTGGTATCCCTAGTTTTCACAACTCTTACTATAAACAGAGGCGGGGGGGGACTCTAGATTTTTAATGACATCTCATACCTTGTCTGTGGAAGAGTTTGCTGCCCACAATCTCAGTCATGGACGCCACTTTATGTTTCTGTAGTTTATCCGGAGGAATACAGATGTAGAAATCATACAACAGCTTACTGCAAACAGACAGACAGAAAAGCACATGGCATAAAAAAAAGTAAATGAGATGGATTGACAAAAAATTTAAAAGAGCTTTAATTCATGCACTTAATGTCTCATTTTGTGATATTTTGTAAGTCATCTAATCAGTTTTTGCACAACAGTAAGTGTCAGTTTATACTGTATTTCTGTAGTAGATATTTATCCATAATCTTGAATAAAAGATAAAAATAGCAGAAATGAATCCATAAATAAATGCTGAGGCTGCTGTGGGCAGAGAAAGTGACCTGTGTTTTATTGATCGAGTCTGAATGCTGCCGGGGTCTGTGAGAAACTACTGTATCATATCGACCCTCTCGGAGCCGCAACAATCGTCTGTGTTTTGTGTGCAGTGATGAATTAGACGCCACTTGAAGCTAAACAAACACACACTCCCAGCTCTAACTAGATAAAAACACTGAAATTAAACTATCCATATGAGAGAAACTCGCTCCACTGTTTCTCAAACTCATTAAAAACTCAAGTCGAGACATCAGACATCTGCCTCAGTTAAGCGCATGAGCAGCTAAACTAGTTAAAGTCACATTACGGTTATAATAGCATTAGCGTTCGAGTAGATCAGGTAAATGTAAGAGGACAAGTACATTAAAGACCATCAGCTTCAGAGTGAAGTAGAGTCTGTATGTTTGTGGTGATTGATTTCTGATGTCACAAACCGATGTCGGTCATTAAAGGGTCTTCAAGCACTTGTAGAAACTGTTGCTGTAAGTACCTCAGTACATCAGTTCAGCCCAGACCGATCAGCTGTGTTTTAGAGATTTTAGGCTGTTATGAGACTCACCTGAGGAGTTTAGCATCGAACACAGTTTCCACATCTTGCAGGACTGTGGGCAAGTACTTCAGAGCGGCCACCTATACACATACATTTATATCAAATTTTATATGCTTTAAAAATATAGTCATATAAATATTAAATATTTTTAAAAATCATATATGAAAAAAAAAAAATGATATATATATATTGCCGTGAAAAGTTTTTGCCCCCTTCCTGTTTTTTTTTTTTTTTTTGCGTGCTTTTTTGTATATTTGTCACACTTTTAGATCAAACTAATTTTAATATTACACAAAGATAATGCAAGTAAATACAAAATGCAGTTTTTAAATGATGATTTCATTTATTACGAGAAAAAAGGTGTCCAAACCTACCTGGCCCTACGTGAAAAATGAATTGCCCCCTCCTGTTAAATCATGAAAGAACTGTGATTAACCACATTATTTTAGAAAGCTGAGTTCAATTTCACTAGCCAAATCCAGGAATGATTACTGCCAGACCTGTTGAATCAAGAAATCACTTAAGTAGAACCTGTCTGACAAAGTGAAGCATGCTTAAAGAGCAACACATCATGCTGCGATCTACAGAAATTCAAGAACAGATGAGAAACAAAATAGTTGACTTGTATCAGTCTGGAAAGGGTTATAAAGCCATTTCTAAGCCATTTCCCAGGAGTGGCTGGCCTACCAAAATTACTCCAAGAGCGCAATAACGTCTCCTCCAGGAGGTCATAAAAGAACCAGAACAACATCTAAAGAACTGCACGCCTCACTTGCCTCAATTAAGGTCAGTGTTCATGATTCAACAATAAGAAAGAGACTGGGCAAAAACAGCATCCATGGGAGAGTTCCAAGGCAGAAGCCACTGCTGACCAAAAAGAACAAAAAGGCTCGTCTCACATTTGCCAAAAAATATCTTGATTATCCCCAAGACTTTTGGGCAGATATTCTGTGGACTGATGTGACAAAAGTTGAACTTTTTGGAAGGTGTGTGTCCCATTACATCTGGCGTAAAACCAACACAGCATTTCATAAAAAGAACATCATACCAACAGTCAAACATGGTGGTGGTAGTGTGATGGTCTGGGGCTGCTTTGCAGATTCAGGACCTGGATGACTTGCCATAATTGATGGAACCATGAATTCTGCACTCTATCAGAAAATCCTGAAGGAGAATGTCCGGCCGTCAGTTTATGACCTCAAGCTCAAGCGCACTTGGGTTATGCAGCAGGACAATGATCCCAAACACACCAGCAAGTCCACCTCTGGATGGCTCAAGAAAAACAAAATGAAGGTTTTGGAGTGACCAAATCAAAGTCTGGACTTAAATCTGATTGAGATGCTGTGGCATGACCTTAAACAGTCATTTCATGCTCGAAAACACCCCAATGTGGCTGAATTAAAACAGTTCTGCAAAGAAGAGTGGGCCAAAATTCCTCCACAGCGATGTGAAAGACTCATTGCCAGTTATCGCAAACGCTTGATTGCAGTTGTTGCTACAAAGGGTGGCACAACCAGTTATTAGATTTAGGGGGCAATAACATCTTCACGTAGTGCTAGGCAGATTTGGACAGCTTTTTTCCCTTAATAAAATAAAATCATTATTTCAAAACTGCATTTTGTATTTACTCGGGTTATCTTTGTATATTATTAAAATTTGTTTGATGATCTGAATCATCCAAGTGTGACAAATATGCATAAAATGAAAAAAAAAAACAGGAAGGGGGCGAAAAACTTTTTCACACCACTATGTGTGTGTATATATATATATATATATATATATATACACACATACATACATATATACATACACACACTCACACACACACACACACACACACATATACATATATATATATATATATATATTAGTGCTTTCAATCGATTAAAAAAATTAACTAATTAATCACGCATTTTTTCCTAAATTAAT